>NW_015666578.1:12093-13157 GCF_001515625.1 Sinocyclocheilus rhinocerous
TCGTCCGAAGATGGCCCTCGAGCTGAATTCGCCGCCTTTGTGCAGTGGACACTCACGACCCAGAGCCCAGCCCACATTCTCCCACCGCTGACGGAGAGCCAGAGCCTGCTGCGACCGACGAGCCATCGCTAGAGAGAGCGACAGAGCTGAGGATCACCGCGGAGCCAGAGGCCGTGACGTCAGTCAAGGTGTGTGAGATGGCAACAATGCCTGCCACGAGGGAGAAAGCCACGGACAGTGTGAGTGCGGAGAGGAGCTCCACCCCCTGCACCGCGGCTGAGGGTGAGCTGAGTATGGCGCGGCAAAAGGGCCAAAACGAGGAGGGGGATCTCATAGACTGGGAGTCTGATCTGGAGATCGAACTGCCCCCTCTCCTCTCTCCGTCGTCTCCGCTGGTCCCGTCCAGCCCTCCTTCGTCCTTGGTTCCCTCGTCCAGCCGTCCTTCGTCCTTGGTTCCCTCGTCCAGCCCTGATGGGACTTCCGATTCTCCAGTGCCCGCTCCTCTCCAGTGCTCTCCAGTGCCCGCTCCTCGAAAGTGCCCTCCAGTGCCCGCTCCTCGAAAATGCCCGCCCTCCTAACCGCTCCTGCCTCTTCCTCCGCTGTCGTCTGGCAGCCCCTCTGCTCGCCCTCAGCCCGCCGTCTATGTGGTGCAAGCTCCGCGGGACTGCCATCCTCCAACGTCGCCGTGGCTGGAGTCTCCCTTGACTCCGCCTCCAGCCTCCGAGGCCTGGACTCCGCCTCGGCCCATTGACCCATCGGGTCCTCCCTCCCCCCTCTCCGCCATGGCCCTGCAGTCCACAAGCTCCGCCAGGCTCCCTTGTCCCTCCGGCTTCGCCTTGGTCTGGCGTCGACCATCCTGTGCCTCGGGACTCCGGCTCCGTCAGGCTCCTTCATCCCCTCGGCCCGGATCCACTCGGTCGCCGGTGCCATCTGCTCCGCCTAGGACCTCCGGATCCTCCCCGTTGCCCTGGCTGCCCTGGCTCACGCCTCGGGCTCCTCCACCACCTGCTCCGCCGCCGTTGGTCGGCCCCTCGGAGTCGGCGGCCATTCCTCCTCCATGGCTC
>NW_015666578.1:22937-23818 GCF_001515625.1 Sinocyclocheilus rhinocerous
CAGAGCGCCGTCGTCCGAAGATGGCCCTCGAGCTGAATTCGCCGCCTTTGTGCAGTGGACACTCACGACCCAGAGCCCAGCCCACATTCTCCCACCGCTGACGGAGAGCCAGAGCCTGCTGCGACCGACGAGCCATCGCTAGAGAGAGCGACAGAGCTGAGGATCACCGCGGAGCCAGAGGCCGTGACGTCAGTCAAGGTGTGTGAGATGGCAACAATGCCTGCCACGAGGGAGAAAGCCACGGACAGTGTGAGTGCGGAGAGGAGCTCCACCCCCTGCACCGCGGCTGAGGGTGAGCTGAGTATGGCGCGGCAAAAGGGCCAAAACGAGGAGGGGGATCTCATAGACTGGGAGTCTGATCTGGAGATCGAACTGCCCCCTCTCCTCTCTCCGTCGTCTCCGCTGGTCCCGTCCAGCCCTCCTTCGTCCTTGGTTCCCTCGTCCAGCCGTCCTTCGTCCTTGGTTCCCTCGTCCAGCCCTGATGGGACTTCCGATTCTCCAGTGCCCGCTCCTCTCCAGTGCTCTCCAGTGCCCGCTCCTCGAAAGTGCCCTCCAGTGCCCGCTCCTCGAAAATGCCCACACTTCCACCCGCTCCTGCCTCCTCCTCAGCTGTCGTCTGGCAGCCCCTCTGCTCACCCTCAGCCCACCATCTATGCGGTGCGAGCTCCGCGTGACTGCCATCCTCCAGCGTCGCTGTGGCTGGAGTTTCTTTTGACTCCGCCTCCAGCCTCTAAGCCCTGGACTCCGCCTCGGCCCATGGACCTGTCGGCTTCACCATGGCTCCTAGCTCCCTCCTCTCCGCCGTGGCCCGGCAGTCCACTAGCTCCGCCGTGCGCCCTTGTCCCTCAGGCTCCGCCTTGGTCTGGCGTCGACCATCCTGC
>NW_015666578.1:23904-31419 GCF_001515625.1 Sinocyclocheilus rhinocerous
CGTCGCCGTGGCTGGAGTCTCCCTTGACTCCGCCTCCAGCCTCCGAGGCCTGGACTCCGCCTCGGCCCATTGACCCATCGGGTCCTAGCTCCCTCCTCTCCGCCATGGCCCTGCAGTCCACAAGCTCCGCCAGGCTCCCTTGTCCCTCCGGCTTCGCCTTGGTCTGGCGTCGACCATCCTGTGCCTCGGGACTCCGGCTCCGTCAGGCTCCTTCATCCCCTCGGCTCCACCTCAGTCCTCTGTCGCTCCGGCTCCACCGCGGCCTCCCGGATCCACATCTCCGCGTCGGTCGCCGGCGCCATCTGCTCCGCCTAGGACCTCCGGATCCTCCCCGCCAACGATAACGTTCCTGTCAGGATTATGGACTATTCTGTGTGTTTTTGTCCCTGTGACCCAGTTTCTTCCTCATGTTGATTGTGTTAATTTGATTCCAGGTGTGTCTCGTTCCTCCCCAATTATCCTGCCTTTAGAAGCCCTAGTCCTTTCAGTTCTTGTTTGTCGGGTCTACTTGTTGAATGTCCTCCTTGTTCTCGGTTTTCCTGTGGATTATTAAAGACTGTGTTATTCAAGTACTCCTCGGTTCCTCGTTCCTTGCTCCCGGAGTGAATTGTGACAAATATTTTCTTTTGTGCATGTGGAGCATGTTCATAGTTAAGGTGATGGGCTACACCTGTGGTTACTGTGCTAGGACACCAGTGTAAACAAAAAAGAGGTCTATAATTACCAGTGTTGGTGGTAATACATTCCAAGTAATGCAAGTTATGTATTCAGATTTTTTCAAGTAACTAGTAAAGTAACGCATTACTTTTAAATTTACTATGAAATATCTAAGGCGGGTTTCACACGGCAAGCATGAGCGGCACATGAGCAGTGCGGGGGTTTTTTTGGCATGCATGTTAACAAACTCCGTCGGCTCCACCGTCGGTCAACATCATAGCTGTGGCCTGGGTCCTGCTGTGCTCCTCTTGCTCCGGGTCCCTCCTGGCTCCTCCCTGGCTCCTCCCTCCTTCGTCGCCTCCCTGGTCTCTGTCCGTCGGCCTCCTCCCGGATATCCGTCCTCCTCCGGAACCTCCTCCCAAGTTCCCACCCACGTCTCCCTCTGAAAAGAGGTCTATAATTACCAGTGTTGGTGGTAATACATTCCAAGTAATGCAAGTTATGTATTCAGATTTTTTCAAGTAACTAGTAAAGTAACGCATTACTTTTAAATTTACTATGAAATATCTAAGGCGGGTTTCACACGGCAAGCATGAGCGGCACATGAGCAGTGCGGGGGTTTTTTTGGCATGCATGTTAACAAATGAGTGCATTCACACTGGGAGCAGGAGCAGTGTGTGAGCATCAAGCAGGAGCGTCACGTTAACAGCACTAAAGCGATGGTTTCAGCCTTGAAGCGATTTTTGCTGCACTGCGCTGCTCATGCTCAATTAACGTGACAGCACACTTTTGATGGACAAAATATATGATTTCACACAAAAAAAAGTGCTAGAAATGCACAGAATAAACATGTCTAGTGTGTTTTAACAAGAATTGGATTGTGTCAGAAAAGAAAATGAAGCATCAAAAATGTTTATAGAAGATTTACCCATTTAAAATTGTTTTACATTTTTCAGTTTGGGTGAAAGTACGGTGTTTTTTTAATATATATATATATATATATATATATAACATCATAAACAGCATGTTCTATATTGAAGTTTGGCTAAAACAACATGATCGAAGCTGTTTTTCTTGGTTTAGTTTGTTGTTTGCAATTTACATGCAAATGTTGTACACCTTCCTGTGTTAACAAACTTTCAAGACTATCAAGTTTATAAATGACCAACTTAAAAAAAAAAATGTATAGTTGTCTTTGTAAAGAAATATGTAGCTTTGAAGCCACTGCACACATGCTTCCAGTGTGAATACTCTGGCGAGTCTGCAGCTGCAGTGACAATGAAGTTACACTGATGTGAAGCTGACGCAAAGCTCAAGCTTGCGGTGCGTGAAACAGGCGTAAGTTACTTTTTTCAAATAGGTAACCCAAGTTAATTTGTTTTCCAATTTATTCACTGACACCTCTCCTGGCCCATGTTGAGAAATCGGGAGTGGGGTGCAGAGGCAGAGACACTTCCTTCAGCCTGAGGCATATTAACTTTACTTTTGGTGTGAAAGGGCCTTTACAATTACCAGAAATGTAACTTATGAGTTTTTTTCACAAAAACTTTTGAGCTTTTACACAAATAAGCAAGTCCAGCCCAGGTGACAAAAATTTACACAAAAGTAACGCAATGCATTACTTTCTATAAAAAGTAACTAAGTAACGCAGTTATTTATTTATTTATTTTTTTTGTAGTAATGCAATATTGTAATACATTACTTTTAAAATAAACTTTCCCCAACACTTCTAATAACTGTTAGCATGCCCATTCCTCTAAAATGGAGCTGCACAGTTAGTGCATGTCACCTAGTAATCTATACTGATGGGTCACTGTGAGGAATTTTTTGACCCAACTGCCTTAGTAATAAATGTCATGTGACCAATTACACTGGCGTAAGGTGTCAATGATCTATTAGCCCCTGCTGGTAGATGCTTTAACTTACACCATCTGAACACAAAAATACATTTCTTCATTGACAGCCATTCAAAAACTATTTATTTGTTTATTTATTTATCGAGGAACATGTATAGCTAATGTTTTATTATATTAAAAATAATAAATAAAATATAATATAAATATAAAGCAAAATGTTATATTATTATATATTATTATACTATACTTAAATCTGATTTCCTGTAAAGGATCAATAAAGTATCTAATCTAATCTAATAATATTTTATATACAGTAATATATAATATACGTATGTCAGTGTTTTATGTCACAAATCAATGGCTAATGGCATCACAAGAATGCAGATATATACTATCTAATGTGCTGACATTCTTAGTTTAAGTGTGATTTAAGTGTCCAGATAGTTTAGTTCAGATAGTATGTGTGTACGTCTGTTTATAGTATATGTATATGTCTATTTGTGTTTCATAGATAGTTTGTATATGTTCCTTCAAGGCAGTCGTTATTTATGATAACTTGCGTCCCATCCTTATGAAGGTATTCTAACCTCCACACTGCATTTCACTTAAAGGGATAGTTCACCCAAAAATGAAAATGTGATGTTTATCTGCTTACCCCCAGGGCATCCAAGATGTAGGTGATATCTGAACTGTCCTGAGCGCGACCTCGACAACCTCGACTCTATCTACAATCTCAATTAGGAGTGCCAATGGTCCATTTGAGACTCTGTGATCCATAATCTTAAGAAATCTGCTAAAGCTGAGACTTGCAGATGCCGAAAGCATTGAGACTGAGAAACAAACTCACTTTTATATGAACACTGTCCACACACACACTGAGCCTCTTCACACCCCACACACAGATAGACTGTAAAAACAGCATAGTATTTTTGGTCTGGCAGTTTGTCATGCAATTCGGAAGTACAGGCCATGTGAGTTAAGCAGCACAGAGAGGGCCTTGCTCCATCCGGAGGGTTCCTCTCTTACCCAGCCGCCCGTGTTGAGCGGCACCGAGGGCAGGGGTGAACCTGGTCAAGGGCTCTTTTATTCCCAGGCACTGGAAGACTCTTGTCCATACGCTGTGCATTCCTGGCTCTGTGACTTGGGAGCACTTGTCAATGTATAGTATCGCTGTGTGTGCCAGCCCGCCCAGAGGAGAAGGTGAAATAGGCAGCTTGCGAAAAACCACAAAGTTTGTTCACAGACAGGCCTGCCGAAAAAGATTCTGCATTGGCGACCATATGTAATTAGCTGTTTTAGGTAGGCAGCTATAAAACTACATTTTGTTCCTGCTGTTTAATTTATTTTTCTGTAGCATGGAATAGAAGATTCTATCACGCTTGCTCAGCGCCCACTCACAGACTGCTGTCTGCTTGTGTCTGCCTCTTCAGCACTGCTCCTAAATCTAGTTAGCTGCCTACCAAGATAGCTCAGACATCATATAGGTATGCTTCTGACACTAAATGTCCAAAAGATACAGAATATGAGCTAAATTCTTCATAAATCCTTCATGGAGAAGGTAATCCAGCACAGGTAACAAATTTAGGTTGTAAAAACGTTGTGGGAACATTGCTTTTAAATGTTTCTAAAACGTTGAAATGTTTTCTTGTTGTGATTATAACAATATTTAAAGGTTAGGAAATACGTTTTTTTTACTCTAAATATACCATTTGAATGTTTATTTTTAATATTCTAAGACTGTTGAAATGTCCAGTTTTCTTGTAGTGATTATAACATTATTTAAAGGTTACAAAAAAGTTTCTTACAATGTTCTACTAACTTTTTCACTCAAAATATAATGTTATTTGAATGTTTATTTTTTTATATTTTGTTTATTATTCTTATTGTGATTTTAACATTGTTTAAATGTTTAAAGGATGTTCAGGAAAGGTTAATTTGCTAAATTTTTCGGTCTCTATCTATTTATTTAATTAAATGTAAATCAAATGACTACAATACAATACACCTCTTCTATGATGAGCATATTTTAATTTACTCAATTTGAAATTCATTCTGATATTGTTTGGGGGACATAATTTCAGAAATGTCAGGATGATACAGCTATGGACAGTCCCCGCCCTGTGTTATTTCTTTTTTTGACAATCCATTATGTTTTGTTGTTATTATGACTATACCCAAATAAAAACTACAGTCATGGCCAAAAGTTTTGGCAGTGACATATATTTTGTGTTTTGCAAAGTTTGCTGCTTATGCTGTTGTGGTGTTCATTTACATTGTTTCTAGATTATTGTGTAGAGTGATCAGATGCATTTTAAATAATTGCTAAAAGCTTCATTGGCCAAAAAAATGAACTTTTAACAAAAAACAAACAAACAAATTTCACAGTTTTTTGATCCTGACACAAACTGACAAGCTAACATTAATTATCTAATCATATCAGCAGCACATGTGAAAGTATGAATGAGTACTAGTCAGGTGAAATCACTATCATACTAAGATTGTAAGAGCAGACTGATTGCTATAAAAGGAGGGAAAAAGCGTTTCCAATCTTTGTGTTCTTGTTAGCAATGGTTACCTCCAAAGAACTTTGCATCAAAATGGCCTCACATGCAAGGAAATTGCTACAAAGAATATTGCACCTGAAAGAACCATTTACGGGATCATCAAGAACTTCAGGGAGAGAGGTTCAACTGCAGTGAAGAAGTCTTCAGGACGTCCCAGAGTGTCCAGCAAGCGCCAGGACTAGGGTTGGGAATCAAATATCGATTCTGATTCCAGAATCGGATACTTACAGATACATCTATGAGGACCTTACCTAGCGATCTGCCAGGACCTTGCTCGCTAATCTGAGCGCTCCAAAGTTTGGCTACATTTGCGATCAGAAGCCAAAAAAGCTAAGTATAATATCTGTGATAGCTAAACATGTTGCAAGAGAGGTGTCACCACCAACATGACAAAGCACTGTGTGCGATCAATGTTGTCTTTGACGTGTGCGATCAATGTTGTCTTTGACGTGTGCGATCAATGTTGTCTTTGACGTGTGCGATCAATGTTGTCTTTGACGTGTGCGATCAATGTTGTCTTTGACGTGTGCGATCAATGTTGTCTTTGACGTGTGCGATCAATTCAACCTTTGATGTGTGCGATCAATGTTGTGATCACTTGGTTCGTCCGCGCAGCATACGATCACACTAGTGTGATTTGAACATTTAAATCTGCGTTCACGCTGCCGTTGACCTAAAGAGAGCCGCTATCTGTCATGAATGAAACAGCTTTACAGTCTTTTCAGCCACACAGTAGGCCTATCATTATTTCTGTGTTGCAAACATTCAAATCACAGAAGTACTGGGATAAAAGTTTATAGTTCAGATATAAACTGTGTGTACGATGTGTATGGTAGTGATTAAAATAGAGTAAATCACCTTTTGAAAGTAATTTGACACTTCAAATTAAGATTTGTCGATTACATTGTTATGCCAGTAGGTGGCGAAAAGGGGCTGTTAAAATGTATTTGTCTTTGAATCACAAGAGATTCGTTCAATAACGCGGATTCATCCAGTAATGAAACAAGTACATCTTGAGTGAGTCATTTAATAATTCATAAATTGCATGTGATTTTGTTTAGCTGTCTAATGTTTTATCTTCAGAATCATGAGAGAACCACAACTTCCATTGGGGAAAAACAAAAAACAAAAACGAAATGTATCCAGAATCATGCAGTTCTATTTTGCACACAAACAGCTCTTAAAGTGTCCAGTTTTTATGTAGCCTGTTGATTTTTGTTCATGGTATTCAGCTCCAATAAATGGTTTGCAAAAAAGAGACAGGATATAGGTTTGATATCATTGTGCAATCAAATTGGAATTCGAAACTGGGAATCTAAAATAATCTGAATCGATAAGCAGAATCGGAATCAAAATTGGAATTGATAACATTCAAATGATGCCCAATCCTATGCAGGACGCAGGTGCGTGGTGATGGTTTCCTTGATGGGGGGAGTGCACACGTAACCGTGGGCCTCCGCCCTGTCCATGTGCATGAAAATGGCCTGTGTGTTGGAGTGGGGCGCAGAGCACTCCTTCACAAACTGCTCGTGGATGTTGGGGAAGAAGGGGACCTTGGCAGGTTCCTCCAGGGGGCTCCAAGTAAGCTCGAGCTCCTGGACAGCTTTGATCATGACACTCGCCAGCTCTTTCTGGAGGTCTGGGGGCCCATCGCTGTCTGGACAATGACGCTCCGGTCCCACCCAATCTTCTTTCTCGGAGGCCGAGATGGACATCGAGTCCTCGTCTTCTTCCTCCCGGCCGAACGACACAAAGTCCGCAATGTTCGAGCAGGTAATGATTCTAACACAATTGACGTGTGCATTGCATTTTATACTGCCTCTCGAGCTCGTCAATATTTGCATGTGATGCATACTTCGTGACAACTGACCAGTCAATTGGACTGGCGTGAGCCAATAGGACTTCAGGAAAGATTGGAAGGGAAAGAGTTCCCATAGAGGAGAGAAAGCTCTGCAATGTCGAGTGAAGCTCGAGAGGGAACTAGTATCTTACCAGCAAAGTTTAGATGGATGACGATTGTAATGGAGGTAAAGACAATCACAGTGACACACAGCAATTGTACAATATTAGACTCGCAAGTCCATTAATAATGTGCAAACAAACAGACTGTGTATGTGCACTCTTTGAAAGCTTTTTTTTACATGAGCACATTTCAGTATGGTTGCATGTCTGGCAAGTGTTTTATAATGGACACTTGCTGAAGAAACATGTTTTTATAGGAGTTTGCAATGGTCAGTGGTGTTTATATACACATGGGCATCAACACTCACTCTTGACAGAATAACTGTTCACTGGTGATGTTGAGTTGCCTTCAGATCACCACATTTGACTAATTATGAATGTTTTTATTTACTTTTTAAATTTGTGTTCTGCTCTGTTTAATAATTCTGAAAGGATGGTTAAGGCTGTATAGTGGTCTGTTGGCATCTCCGTGTGGT
>NW_015666578.1:32664-53476 GCF_001515625.1 Sinocyclocheilus rhinocerous
CTTTTGAAAGTAATTTGACACTTCAAATTAAGATTTGTCGATTACATTGTTATGCCAGTAGGTGGCAAAAAGGGGCTGTTAAAATGTATTTGTCTTTGAATCATACAAGAGATTCGTTCAAGAATGCTGATTCATCCAGTAATGAAACAAGTACATCTTGAGTGAGTCATTGAATCATTCATTCATAAATTACATGTGATTTTGTTTAGTTGTCTTATGTTTTTTCTCTAGAATGATGAGAGAACCACAACTTCCATTGGTGGAAAAAAAACAACAACAAAAAAAAACTCAATTTATCCAGAATCATGCAGTTCTATTTTGCACACAAACAGCTCTTAAAGAGTACAGTTTTTATGTAGCCTGTTGATTTTTGTTCATGGTATTCAGCTCCAATAAATGGTTTGCAAAAAAGAGACACAGGATAACAGTTTGATATCATTATTAAATCACATTGGAATCGATACTGGGAATCGAAAAGAATCTGACTCGATAAGCAGAATCGGAATTGATCAAATTCAAACGATACCCAACCCTAGCCAAGACGTCTCCTCCTGAGGAGTCAGCTACGGAATCGTGTCACCACCAGTGCAGAGCTTGCTCAGGAATGGCAGCAGGAGCATCTGCACGCACAGTGAGGCCAAGACTTTTGGACAACGGCCTAATGTCAAAAAGGGGAGCAAAGAAGCCACTTCTCAAAAAAAAAAAATCGATTTTTTTTTGGAGAAGAAAAGGTGAACGCTACCACAAGTCCTGTGTTGTGCCAACAGTGAAGCATCCTGCGACCATCAATGTCTGGGGTTGCTTTTCAACCAAGGGAGTGGGCTCTCTCCTAATTCTGCCCAAAAACACTGCCATGAATAAAGAATGGTATCAAAACATCCTGCAAGAGCGACTTCTTCCAACGATCTGTGAATTTTCCAGCATGATGGAGCGCCATGTCACTAAGCAAGAGTGATAAAGAAGTGGCTCAAAGATCATTACATTTAAATTTTGGATCCGTGGCCAGGCAACTCCCCGGATCTCAATCCCATATAGAACCTGTGGTCAAGTCCTCAAAAGGTGAGTGGACAAGCAGAAGCCCACAAATTGTGATCAACTCCGAGAACTAATAAGGCAAGAATGAATCTCCAGCAGTCAGGATTTGGCTCAGAAGCTAATATCCAGCATTCCAGAGCGAATTGAGAGGTCATGAAGAATAAGGGTCAACACTGCAAATATTCACTCATATTTTTTTGCCAATAAAAGCATTTAAAACTTATGATATACTTATCATTGTTTTTCAGTATACCATAGAAACATGTGGAAAATAATCTACAAATACTGAAGCAGCAAACTTTGCAAAACACAAAATTTATGTCACTGCCAAAACTTTTGGTCATGACTGTAGACACTTTGCACTTTCAAACGATACGTTATTCTTATCTGTACGAACAAAACTGACGGAGTATTTTTAGTTATTTTCACGGTCATAAAGAAAATACGAGACAGACCATACCAGTGCGGGCTTCGAACTCAGGGGGTTAAAAATAAGAAAAAGAAGCAAATTACAAACACAATAGAACAAATAAATATAATATAAACTTTTAATTCATTCAGCTACAGTAGGCTACAGTAGGTTTATTTAACATATAGTAAGTGTATAAATAAAACACTGCATAGTCTTCACTGTATCAATCAAACATGAACTGATTCTTATTAAAGGTCCAAAAGTGATTCAGTCAAGTGCAGTGAGTGATTAACATTAATAATGACAGACAGCAGCAGGTAAATTAGGCTGCTGTTCCTTTAAGACCGACTGCACGGATCCAATATACTGAGGCCATGTCCACACGTACACGGGTATTTTTACAAGTTTTTCCTTCTTCCGTTTAAAAAAAAATCTCTGTCCACATGAAAATGCAAAAGCATGCTATGAAGCACTGTCAAGAGCATGCCAAGCCAACAGGTGATGATATAATCTCAACCGTAAAGCCATGTTGGCCAATCAGAAGCCTGAAAAAGTTTCCAGTAGGCGGAGATAACAGCCCATGCTCTGACGTCAAAAGCCAAAATCTCCGGTTTCGCTGTCTACACGATAACACTGCAACCGGAGTTTCTGAAAATCTTCACCCTGGTAGGAGTTTTCAAAAATGTTTGGTTTCAGTGACCTGGTGCTGTGTTTGCGTGTGGACGAACGGCCAAACCGCATAGAAAAAGCTGCCGTTTTGAAAATACCCGCGTTCGTGTGGACAGGGCCTGATACACATCTGGTTTTCACCCGACTATTTACTTTTATTTAACTCCTAACCAACTGTGTTTATGCGAATTCTCCACATGACGGCATTTTGACATAATTGTGTCAACAGATCTCTTTCGTGCTTGAATGGTCAAATACGCATTTGACCATTCAAGCACGAAAGAGATCTGTTTTCGCGATCGCATGCTGTCTGAGAGAGGGGCTTTCAGTTTAAACAAGGTGTGTTCAGGCGCATTGCTGGCGCGTTGCTATTTTGAGGCAACTGAAACAACCAGTGCCATTGACCAACAAAAACCTGGTCTAAAGTCTGGCACAATATATATAATTTTTTTGTTATTTAAAGAGTGCGTTAGTAATATGCGCCTATAGGCGGGTGCACAACGCACGTACACTTTGCTTATTACACACACAGGGATGCGCAGCAGCACAAACATTTTTTAAAATGAAAAAATAAAGGATTAAAATGTAAAAGATTATTATTGTGTACATAAATATAAAAATGACTACATGTCATAATGCATAGTCTTTGCATATATCAGAATTACGCACACGAGCAGATCCGTTCCCTCACTAGAGAAGCGTTCAGTTGTTCTGATTGCAAATTCCGCCATTTGTAAATAGCACATCCGCCATGGCGCGAGTGCAACTGGCTTTTAAAGGGATTGGTAGATGAGACTCTGATTGGTTTAAGGAACTTTACGCCCAAAACACACCCATTACTCTTTAAGAGGATAGGGACAACCCTTTTAGACCATGTGCCGGGCGCGCCGATCATTTTTCCCGTCCTTAAACTAGTAAAAGTGGATTCGGACACGCCCTAAGTGCAATTGCGCCATGCGCTTTAGACCATGCGCTTAGATTGTTAAAGGGGTCATATGATGCTATTTTAAAGATCATTATTTTGTGTATTTGGTGTAACAGAATATGTTGACATGCTTTAATGTTCAAAAAACACATTTTTCAAATACTGTACATTATTGTAGGTCCTCTATGCCCCGCCTCTCTCAAATGCTTTGTTTTCTACAAAGCCCCCTCCTTTGACAAGCGGCAGTCTGCTCTGATTGGCCAGCTGACCCAGTGCATTGTGATTGGCCGAACACTGCAAGCACGCGTCGGAAATGTAACACCCCTTACCATAATCGCGAGCGTCAGCTTTCAAAGTAAATATCAAGACAGTTAATAATGTCGTTAGTTTTACTAGTATACTAATGTGACTGACTCAAGAACAAGTTCAGATGGGGTCTGCACTCCCCGAATGAAGAAGGATATTAAGAGATCAAGCATCCACGTCATAGCTGGCGATGTTTCACTCTCCATTCATCTCTGAATGTCTTCACAAAGCTTTAATGCCCTCAGGTTATTGGCATCATGCTTGTTGCTAAGGAATCTATGTTGCTTAGGCTTATTTAGTCATTTTTAGTTGCTTGTGCTTGGCTTATGTGATCATACTGGCAATGTGCATTATTATCTGTTGTCATTGGCAACATGCTTGTTGCTGCAACATACTGTGCTTTAACCTATCAAGTCAAGTCACCTTTATTTATATAGTAGTATATAGCACAGATTCAAGCAGCTTTGTGGTGATAGACAGGAAATAACGATCATGGTGCAAATGGAAATTCTGCTATGGTGCAGCTCCAAAGAGAAAATGGTAAACTGTCCTTGTTCAGTTGACGTCAGTTTAGCGTTGATTCTGTTCGAGTATCAGACACAATCGTTCTATCTAGTTGTATTGGGAACATGCTTGTTCTTAAAGCTATGGTTGTATTGGGAACATGCTTGTTCTTAAGGCTATCTGGTTTCTGTGAAAACATGCTTGTTCCAAAGCTATCTGGTTGTTATTGAGAACATGTTGTTGCTTAAGCTTTTCAGGTATTGGCAACATACTCATTAGGTCATCTGGATAAGGTCAAAATGCTTGTTGATTTTTGCTCTCATTGAGGCATTGAGATTTTTGCTGTCAGTTTGTGTTGGGGGATATCAGCAAATGGTTTTGTTTTGGGGGGGTTATTGCTGCCCAGAACAGAACCATACCGCCAATCCAAACGGTATGCTAATTGTCATTTTTGATTATAGTGGTCCTGACAGAAATCAAGCGTAGCGTTAGTTCTGGAAGGTCACGTTAGTCAAGCTCACATCTGCTGACTCTCAGCTGCTCCACGTCTACCTACAGGGGTACGATGCTTATCACAGCATCCTTATATGAGGTCCTTCAGTATTATCAGCAGATTTCGCATTGCTCAATAGATAATTACCCTCCTCCATCCCCAGCTCCTCCTCTCGTTCAGTCAGGATTCGGCCTTCTGGTTCCCCTTTGGATCAGACTAATTTCTAAAATGATTTCTATTAATTTCTATTAATGATATCTGCAATACATTTTTGTTGGTTCTGTTCTGTTTATAGGGGGTTATCGCTGCTCTGGATGCGCAGGGAGTTCTTGCCCAGAACAGAACCATATCGCCAATCCAAACTGTATGCTAATTGTCAATCATCTTTGACGATAGTGGTCCTGACAGAAACGCTGCTCTGGATGCGCAGGGAGTTCTTGCCCAGAACAGAACCATATCGCCAATCCAAACTGTGTGCTAATTGTCAATCATCTTTGACAATAGTGGTCCTGACAGAAACAACAATGACATTACATGCCCAAAATCTTGGTTTGGAATATTATGGTCCAGACTTTCAGAATCAACAGTTACTGAAGGTCACTGGATATGATGAAGAGATTCACAGCTATACATCACCATTTATTTAGTAACTTAGTAAGCATAATTATTTGTTTCATACATGGTCTAAATGATTGGGAGGTGCTTTTTAGCCTCAAATTCATAAGCATGGTTTGCAAATTTATTAACACAACATTTGTGAATATAGTCCAAGCGGTATGACACAAATGACAAATGGTGTGACACACAGTAGGATTTAAGAGGAAAGTTTAAAAGAGAGAGAAAAAAACAAGAATTAGGGAGAATCAATAAATTCGGAATAATTTACTGCCATTGTGTGAATTATATGTAATCATGTAATCCATAAAAAAAGTAATAGCAAACATACCCTAATTACAGGTACTTGATTTTTGGAATCTAATTGAGTAATCCAAATTACATGTAATCAGTTATTACCCAGCACTGGTGATTGCTGGCTGTTGTTACATGCGGCTGCTAAAATGTTCTGAAGGGTTGTTTGTAGGGTAGCATGTTGCTATACAGTAGCCTTGGTGTGTTCAGCATGATTTCTAGGCCAAGTCAAAAGAGCCCATCCCCAATTCTGGTGTCTAAATATGGCTTAAATAATTTTTATTTTAAAGGCACAGTCATATTAGTGAAATGTCAACGAAATTTCACCAGCAAAAAGGTTCATTGTCAATTTCAAAACAAACCAATTTCAAACTTCCCAAACAAGTAGCTTTCTGCTGGTAATCAAAGCGAATTTGAGTTGAACGGATGTGAAATCTGTGGAGCTTTTCTGCCCTCACATGAATATTTTGAAAAATGGATTCCTGTTGAAATAAGATTTCATCCACTAAATTTGATAGAACAATGCTAAATGTGACCACACGTTATTGGTTTGCATTTTTACCTTTATAAGGCCATTTTTTGTAACATAATTAAATGTACACATGATTTATTTTTTATTTTTATTTTTGGTGTCAAATTCTTACATTTAACCAATACATTCAATTTTAAATCACACAGTGAAAGTGTGAACTCTAAATGCACACGCGCAGTAGTCTAACCTAAATCAAGTAGTGAATGCGTGCACTCTCTGGTGTGTTTTTGTTTGGTCTTTGGGATATACTCGATAATGTCAAATCGCATATAGTTAAAAAACAACAATTACGATATTATCGTAGACGCTATATCGCACACCCCTACACTGACGTGCAATTTATCGCAGCCGGAGATTCATCTCAAGTACATACAGAGCCGATCCTAGACTTATGGGGGCCCTAAGCAAAACGTATGTGTCCGTTTTTCACTCCGTCTTGAATCGCGCACATGGAAAGAGCTTGGGAAACAGAGTCTCTTCCGCAGCTCAGTGCGATTTTAACTTTTTTTTTTTTAGTATCGAGCAAGGCCGGTAGGAGTGTGTCACATTACATGATTTGTCTGATTTGGATGTTACATAGGAAGTGCAACAGTGCACCGCATTAAAGTAAAGGAACATTCATGTTTTCATAACCACTGGCCAAAATCAAAAGCGAAACTAAACTTAAATAATCTTTGAGAGCCCTGGTGTTTCGGGGGCCCTACGCAACATGCGTACTTTGCGTATAGGGAGGATCGGCTATGGGTACATACTAAGACATAATGAGACACCTGCACACATATATATATATATATATATATATATGTGCTACATAAGCGCTGTTTATTTATTTTCTTCTTCTTGTCTAGTTTAAAAGCGTTTGTAGCGGGTTTAGAAAACTTACTTAAGTTAACTCCCTCAAATTCAGATAATTGGTAAACGGTGGTGAACTGCTGTTTTTGTGTAACTTACCCAGCACTGACCATCGGTAAATCCTCCGTATTCCAAATCTGCTTTCTAACTGTCAGCTCGGTCCATGTCCTTTTGTGCCCATTCATTTTTAGTTTTTTAATCATGATGAAAAAAAAAGAAAAAAAAAAGAGCGGTTGTTGTATTTTTAAATGCTATGTTAAAAACCAAATTTGAAATTAGAACCACATAAAATACTGCCCAAAAAAAAGTAAAATATTGACTTACTTTCAGATTTTTATGACTTTTTGCACCTTTCAAAAAGCACAAATTAATATAGTAAAACGTCGATTTTACAAGTTTTTGTACCTTTCAAAAAGCACAAATTAATATAGTAAAACGTCGATTTTACAAGTTTTTGTACCTTTCAAAAAGCACAAATTAATATAGTAAAACGTCGATTTTACAAGTTTTTGTACCTTTCAAAAAGCACAAATTAATATAGTAAAACGTCGATTTTACAAGTTTTCTTTGGCCAAATTAGAAGTAATGCTTCTCATGCCTTTTCTGTAACAATGCAGAGATTTAATTCTTTAAAATATGATTTTTTAAATAAAATTGCAGAATTCTGGTAACTTTATTGTCATGAAATTATACAGTATATTGGGGTATAATTTTGTCATAATTTTGTGTGCTATCTGGGTCACGGTATTAAAGAGGACCATGCATGGTCACTCAAAGCATGTACAGTACATTGTGTTAGAGCGCTAACACACAAGGCTTTAATATACGGGGTAAATATATAAATGTACTATAGAAATATATACAATTATAATTTCTCCTACTTCTCCAGATACAGGCAGGCCCGGCTCCAGAATCAAATCACTGAGGGTGCTTCTGAAATTAGTGAGGGTGCTCTAGCCTTAATGTAGGCTTACATCTATTTTGACATTTTTGCCCTGTTCATTGTTATCACTATAATTGCAATGATGCCATCCACATATAAATGCTGCATTTATTAGCATCATGGAAAACTAAATTTATTCTAATTCTGAATTGATTATAGCCAAGAAAGTGTGCAAAGTTTATAATCAATAAAAAGCATAACTCATTACAGTTTATCACGATCTCAGAAGGTTCCGTTATAATCAATGAAGCTCTATAATGAGAGACTCCTGACCGTGCAGCACTAAACAAAACTGTGGCGTTTTGAGCGGTGACTGGAATCTAAACGCCTCTGCTTGGCCATTGCGTTCAAGAAATCAACAGAAATGTTGGTGATTGATCAATGCTATAAAAACACATTGAAAATAGAAACTTTTGAAGCTCTCCAGAGTTCAAACTCAAATACACACTGAAGCGTTTGGAAAATATGTTTCGCCAGTATCCTATTTCTATAGCTTTGAGGTGCTCTTGCTTTTGTTTAGTTACCTCTAGTACTCCCGTATAAGAACCAGCCCTGGATACATTTAAATGGAAAGAAATATGCAATCAGTATTTCATGCATGTTTTTAGGCATGAAAAATTATCAAGATCATAATAATATCTAAGCCAAAGGTTTTCATAAAGCAACAGGTTACCGATAGCCACGTCAGTAGCGCGAGAGGGTGCTTGTAACATCTGAGAGACACTAAAAAAGCTAGAAATTAAATTTAGCATTTATATACATTAAAAAATGAATAACGAAAATTTGTGTGTGGCTGTTCATTCTATTCATCAGTGTTTGAACCATTAAGCAAAAACAGCATTTTCCATATTTAATTTCTGGTTTAAAAAATGAAAAACGAATGGACGCAAAAGTACACAGACCCGGCTTGCACTTGCGAAACGAACATGTCTAAAAAAAAACTGTTCTCGGTTCAGTGAGTTGATGCCTCGTGATCCACAAGGACCGATTCTGATTCTCAAACGAATCGTTCGGGGTTTTGTGAAATGTTTTAACTTATTTGACAGAAACCGTCGATGATGATGAAGTAATCTGAAATTATTTACTAAAATGCATTTGTACATTTCATTTTCTGTGCACATATATTTTAATTAGCCCTTGCTTTTCAAAAGTATAACAATTACTGTTAAAGTGTTTGGGACACGTGCTGACAGTTCACGTGATGAAAAGACATTACTAATAACTTAAGTTTGCTTTTTCAAATTCTTAACTTTACATTGGAGCTTTAAGGACAGCCAAACTCACTTATGACCTATCGTAGCTGTATGTTTATGGCTTATTGTGAGGTATAAAAGCTCCAGTCGGTTAATTAAGGAAATCGCAATCCTCAATTGAAATTTTAATGTGCCAAATATATGATCAGACCCTGCAGTTTTAGACGCCGCCATCTTTGATATTTACTTTAGTCACTGTCGCTATGGTTACAGGTCAAATAGAATATTAGGGGTTTGACTGCTGCTTTTATGATGTCATAGATTTGAACAGCAGTGTTTTAGTCACTTTGGATCATGTGTTTGACCAGGACGAACAAGATGTCACTGGCTTCACTGGATGTTTTACAAAAAATCTAAGTCCCTTTCAAGGAAAGTCTGTTCACTCAGCGGCCATATTTAGGGTTAGGGTTAGGTTTGAAAAAAATTACAACAGCTCCCCCTCTTACCCAGACATTTGTCTAAGAAGTTTTGGCATAGGGAGACTGAGGAAATGCACGTGCCTATGCCTGTTAGACTTCCCTAAAAGCCTAGATCTATCTCCTATCCAGGAGATGAGCCCCTTTTAGGCGTTTGGCCTTTCTTAAGGGTTACGTTTGAATCTAAAGGTTAAATTTAGGGTTGGTTCTTTGGAATATATAAGGTTAGGTTTGGGGATGGAATTAGATTTAAATAGTATTAAAGACTTTGAGTTTTAGGATTCGGGTTGATTTATATGTTGGAATAGTTCCGGTTAGGTTTAGATAGTAGTTAAGATTTGTGTATGCCCGATGGGGTAACCTATGAAAAATATATATATGATTCAGGTTAGATTAGGTTTAGGGTTAGTTTGATAGGAATGTTTTAGGTTAGGGTTAGGGGTAGTTTAGGGTTGTAGTTGGTTATTGTTGACAAGTGACTAATAGATATAGTATGTTTTAACATTGGGGGTTGTCAGGTCAGGAAGTCAATTGAGCATGAGCTCTTTATCTTTCCTTGATCATCATGTTTCCCCATGTTTTTATTCTTATTTCTTTATTATTTTTATTATTTATCAGCCCCATCGGGTCTTCAAAACAGAATTATGTTTTAACATAAATTCAAACGTTGGATAATAGAACAAAGTTACATTACATTTAACAAAATTATAATAAACTTCATTATCGTTCATTTAGTACATTGGGTAGTTTTGTGTCCAATTTGTTAATCCACAGCCATTCAGCACGACGCCTCTGTTTATCTGTCCATCTCGGATTATGTTCACTTCCTTGTATACGTAATCTTTGGATGCCATGTTTTTGGAAGTGTTTGATGAGAGTTTGATTTCTTATATTTTCTTGATTATAACGGATATTGTAATGGTGTTGATGTAGGCGTGTTCTTATTAAGTTTCTGGTTTGTCCTATGTACTGTTTCTTACATTTGGTGCATGTGATTGCATATATACAGTTTTTACTGTTTACAGGGATGTTAGGTAGGAAATATGCTTTTGGTTTACCGTGTTGTCTGATGATCCTGGGTTTGTGGTCCGGTGTGAGGGTTTTCTGTTAGAGGGCACACGGTTTCGGGTTAATAGGTACCTGAGACTGGAGTTTCTCTTGTATGCCGCTAGAATGGAAAGGTTCTGTGTTTGGGCCAAGGTTTGTGTATAATTATTCTTGATCTGTCGGGTGAGTTTTAATGAACTTGGATTGTATCTGAAGATTGCTGGGACTAGGGCGTGATTGGTTGAAGAGTGGATGTTAGGGTTTTTAAACGTTTGTAAGTGTTGCTTGTACCATTGTCTCAGTCGAGATAGCGGGTAACCTCTTCTTCTTAATGCCTTAAAGAGGGTCTTTGCCGCTTCCTGGAAATCCATTTGTCTGGTACAAATTCTGCTGAATCTTAAGAGTTGGGAACAGACAATACCTCCGAACGTGTGTCGAGGGTAGAAATTTTTATAATGAAGTAGGGCATGTGTGTCAGTTTCCTTGAAGAATATCTTGAGGTCCAGTTGGTGAGTCCTATCAAAATCAGGACCTTCCCAGCAGGCACTGGACATCTATGTAACTTCAGGTTGACGTTGGACATGATGTCAGACAGACGTTGCATTTTGGTTGAAAATTAAATTGGGTTGACGTCAATATGATGTTGACTTAAAGGGATACTCCACCCCAAAATGAAAATTTTGTCATTAATCAACTTTATTCAAAATTCGTCTCCTCTAGAAGCGAGTAGCGCCATTTTGGAGTATATCCGCTGAACTCAAGCAGCGTACGCTATTCTATGTCAGCCGCGCTGCAGGGATGCGCTGTTTTCCTTCAAATCAAAGCGTAAATACACGTAGAAAACGTATCCTTGTGTCGCGGCTGACACAGAATAGACGGCTTGCGTTCAGAGGACATTCTCCAAAATGGCGCTACGGTGATGCGCAGAGACACAGAGGAGACAAATCGTTGAATAAAGTCATTATTTTTGTTTTCTTCGCGTACAAAAAGTATTCTCATCGCTTCATAACATTACGGTTGAACCACTGATGGCAGATGGACTATTCTGACGATGCCTTTCATACTTTTCTGGACCTTGACAGTGTAATTTACTTGGCAGTCAATCGGACAGTCACAAGCCTCCCGGTTTTCATCCAAAATATCTTAAATTGTGTTCCGAAGACAAATTAAGCTTTTACGGGTTTGGAACGACACGGGGGTAAGTGATTAACACTAGAACCGCCAGGGGGTAAATTTTACCCGTGGCTGTTTTTAAAACGTACATAAAATATTTTTAATAAAACATTCAAGTCTCCCAGTCACTGACTTTTCTAAAATTGTGTGATTTACAATCCCCTGTTGTTAAAAACTGTTTAGATAAAACCAGATGATAAAACGGGGCATTTATACCTATAAGCGCCAGCGCGGGTCAAATTTACCCTCTATATAATGCCTGTATGTTTGCGCAGTCATTTTCGTGCCGCTTATGTTTTAACATTGTACATTGCTAGGCAACGCCTTTCACTCACTGAATTAGCGGTTATCAGTTTCATAAATAAAGACAAAATGAGTAAAAGAAGGCGATTTATGAATGCTGAAGAGGTATAATAAGCACTAAATGCCATGAGCGATGGAGAGTCTGATGGTGGGGAGATAAGTAAAGTGTCCTGTCGGCTCAGCATCTGATGCCGATCAATATTTCATATTTAGAAGTTTTATCCTAATGTTACTCATAATTGTTCAAAATTTGGATTAATTATTTAATTTATGTTTTGCCATTTCTATCGTTTATTGTTCGCTTCTGTGTTGCTATTTATTCTAGTCTGCCTGTTTCCTGAAGAAAAAAAATCCGATCTGATGTAATGAATACATTTTTTTTTTGTTTTGTTTTTGATTTTCCGACGTTTATTGGTATTTTTCTTGTATAATTCAAATTATAAATGATATAACTAAACAAATTGATAATTAATTAGGTGAAGCTGTGCACTTGAATTTGTAATCGCATCATCCTATGCAATGTGGTGAATTAGGCCTATTATTGCTCATTATTGTCTATAGGCTATTTTAGTAATTTAAATAACATAGGTTATCATAATATATTGATTAATTACATTGTATTATAATAGCCTATTACACCACCCAAATATGTATTTACTTCCTTCTAATTCTCGTTGTCAGTGCAGGCTTGTTTAGCTTAATATTGACCGTTATGAAAAGTGACTAGTGTAGCCTGCATAAAAAAGCCTTGAACATAAAACAACAGGACTAAAATATAGTTGATGACTAGACATAATCATTTCATGACTCTAGACACTTCTTTGTGAAGATAGTAGCATAATACAGTGAAATAATATGTTATTTAGCCATTCAAAAACAGTTGTTATGTGCGTGGATAAAATTTACCTGCTGGCGCTTTTAGGTATACAGCGACCTCTGGCTGTTCAAGTGTTAATGACAAAATTTTCATTTTGGGGTGGAGTATCCCTTTAACATTGAATTTTGGTTACAGAACCTAAAAAGAACTAAATATCAACGTCAGTTGACGTCGGTATTGGACATCAATTTAACATTGACATTAGACGTTGAATTTACATTGAATTTTGGTCACCCGACGTCGCAACCGAAATTTAACCAAATATCAACGTCTTATGACGTTGTGTGCCTGCTGGGTTTGTACACGGGGGTGTCTAGAAAATCTATGGTGGTGATATTTGTGGTCGCTTTTAGCTTGCCTAAATTTTGGTGGTTGTTAAGTGTCTATAGGAAGTTTTTTAAGTTATCCTGCCCATGGTGCCAGACTCCCCAGATGTCGTCTAGGTATCTGAAATAACTGTAGGGTAATTTGTGATATTTGGGGAAGACAGTCTCCTCCCATTTTGCCTTGTAAATATTTGCATAAGCAGGGGCAAACTTCTTGTCCATCGCTGTCCCCTTAATCTGCAAGTAAAAGTAGGCATTCCTATATTGGTGTACAAACTATCCACGTCTAATGAAAACAGGAAGGAATCGGAGGGGATTTTTAGGGTTTTTATTTTGCTGACGAAATCGTAGGTATCCTTTAAGTAGCTCGGATGTTTGGTAGACAGAGGGTTCAAATAGAAGTTGATGTAGTCTGCGATTTTGTAGTTTTCGCTGCCACAATCTGAGACTATGGGACGTCCTGGAGGCATAAAGGGGATCGGCCATTTATCCAGAGGCTTATAAATTTTGGGCAGCAGATAGAACCTTCTAGGTCTCGGGATATGTTCTCCTTTTAGATAATCTGCTTGTTTTTGTTGGATGTGTCCCTTTTTGGAGTAAGGTTTGTACAATGTGTTCAATCATCGGGATGGAATCTTGAAAGATTCGGGTTGGTATTTTTGTGTAAAAAGATTGGTCTTCTAATTGCCGGAGTCCCTCTTGTACGTATTGTGGTTTATCCATAATTACCATGGTGCTGCCTTTGTCCGCTGGTTTAATGATTATGTCTTGTCTTTTGATTAGTGTCTAGTGCTGTTATTTCGATGGGTTCGTGGCTAGTTTTTATAAATGTTCATAGTTTGTTTCAAAAAAGTTCCAAATTTGACTTGGCAGTGCTTGGGGTGGGGGTTTCCAGTCCGATCTATATAGAGGGGTATAGCCTGTGTTGTATTGGTTCCAGATTCGAAATAGATGGCCCTCTGTACTCATGTGTGAAATTGGTCTAAGTCCGTGAAGAGAGTGTGTCTACTTTATTAGGTGTGAAGGAATAAATGTGAGTCCTTTTTTAAGTAGGTTAACTTCAGCTGGGGATAGGTCGTATATTTGGGAGAGGTTGACTATCATGCCTTTAGGTGTGATCCTTTTGGTTTTTAACAGTTCAAGTTTAAATGTTTGAGCCAGTAGTTAGCCATCGCTTCCCCTGTTGGGTTTGTCCAGTGAATATTGTCCGCCAGTGTTCTAAATGATCATCCCGATTGTTACGGAGCCGACGAGACGAGAGGCGTGCGGATCCATATGCAAAGCTTTTATTCTAGAACAAAGTCAAAATAAGCAAGGGTCAGATAATGGCAAACAGGTATATTGAGGGCAAGACGCAAGAGTAGTCCAGTGAGTGGGCGTGGTCGATCTCCGGCGAACAATGTCCAAACAAGGTAATCCAAAGGGTTAATCCGAAACACAGGCTATGGTCCAGGCGAGGGACAACCAGTATTCGAACAGGGCGAGACGAGAGGGATAATCCAGGACAAGCGAAAATCCGGAAACAGGCAAACAGGAAACTAGACGAGACTAGACTAGACAACTAGAACTGGGAACTGGCTCTGTAAAGTAGCTATCGACTAGGGTAGCGATATGCGCTTACAATACTCGGCTGTGAGAAAGAGGAAGTCCATGGCTTATGTAACATGTCTGATTGGATTTAGCTGTGTGTAATCAGTGCCTTCAGCTGTGTATGTGTAATCAGTGCAATGGATGATGGGAACTGTAGTCCGGGGTGAAGTGCAACAGTTAGTGTGGTGCAAGAGTCCATAGTAGTGAGCGGGTGATCTCTGGTGGTGAACGAATGGAAGTGCATGGACAGGATTTGTGACACTGATAGAAGGGGTATACATTTTTCTTTTCCACGTATGATGTCATTCAGGTAGGTAAGGTTGTTTTTGACTCGAGTCGGTAGATTCTTGTTTAAGTTTATTAATGGGATGTGGATTTGCACAAAGGGGAACGTTTGTTCCGCGGCTTCTAGTCTTTCAACTGTTTTTTTTTTGTAGAATTGTAGTATTGCCCTCTTCCCTATTGTGTAAACCGAATGAAAGGATGACGTGATGTGTTTCTGGTGAAGTCGGGGTCTTAGGGTTAGGGTTAGGGTTAGTGTTAGGGAAGGGAAGGAAATACAGAAACTTCACAAGGTAAATAGGAAAATCAACATCGAATAAATGAGCATTCACAAAGCAAAATAACCAACAATGCAATAAAGTTATATCAACACAGATAAACACTTTGGAAATGAGGAGAAAAGGCCAAACATGCTGAAGCATAAATCAACTGGGTACTATACTAACATAATTTTACACAATTATAATATACTCAGAATACAAATAAAAGTTACAAGCTCACAACATGACCAAACAATTACTTACAGACATTACATCTCAGCGGGCTGTGAAAGATAAGATGGACTTGGATCTTAGGAACCGCATGGAGCACCTTGCACTGAACACTAAATTAATATGTTATTATTGGTTTCTTTCTTTGCATGATTCTTTCCAACTACATGCCACGGTTTGAGCGTTAAGTAGATCATCTGGCAACAATATAAGGCAAATCCAATCTGAATGTTTTCATATTAATACATCAACCTATTAACTTGTTTTAAAGTGCAAATTCACTGCATTTCTGAACATGTTCTTCTAATACCTCTACATCTTCATGCCTCTGTTTGATCCTCTATAATGGTAAACATAAGAAAGATCATGTGACAGCAATAAAAGGTAAGTCAAATCTGAATGTTTTGTATATCAATACAGTTTCAACTTTCACTGCTTTTTATGGTGGCTTCATTGCCAGAGAAGCAACTAGAGCCATTAAGATTTAATTACCACTAATTGGGATCTTACATGAAGGGCTGTGTCCTGTAGCAGGGGGACATGAGAGCGGGTCATCTCTGATTGATGCATTGTATTCAGAGGAGCGTGGGTTTAATAGGACACATTTTAGAGAGGAAAGTGGAAAGCACATTCAAAATGAATGGATAAAAGCAGCCCTTTGAAGTGAACTCAAACCGGTCGCAAATACGTTCGCTGGTCGTAATTGTCACTATAGACAGTAAAACCTGTCATTATAGCACACAATATAACCTGTCATTGCTGTCAGCATGCCTATTCCCCATCCGAAACACACATACATTTATGCCAGGCCAAAGTGTGTCTGCAGCAAAACATCCAAAAATGATTATACAGTATGTGTGAACACAAGCCAAATGCAATGGAAACGTAAAATAGCGTGCCACATTTTCCTGATGGTGTGTTTTATTAAGTGTCAAATGCCATTTAATGGGGCCAAATTTGAACATTAAGTTGAACATAAGGCCTATTCCTTAATAAACATCTTAGATCATTCTGAAACATTTTTATGAAAAGTACCCCAAAAGTATTTGAGTATACACGTATAAAAGTATACACATTTGTGAATGTCATTTAATTCTATAACACTTTTCCTTTTTTTTCCCCCCAGGGGCGGACTTAGTGATTTGGGGGCCCTAAGCAAATTCCAGCTATGGGGCCCCAACAGAATAACTATGTGCTCTTTTACGCCTAACCCTTATTTTGCTTGCTCGCTCTCATAGTTTATAGTTTATTTATCCCTTCACAACCAGTAATAAGCCAACCTGATGCTGTTATAAAGCCAAATCTTATTTGTTTTTTTGGGTTTTTTTTGGATCACATTAGGCCTATCAGATGGGGCCCCCTGATTCCCCGGAGCCCTAAGCGGACGCTTACCTCGTTTATTGGTTAAGTCCACCCCTGGTTGTCTGTCAAACATTAATGGAACCCTCATGGTTAATGTTATAATTGTGATGAACTACACATATATGAACTTTACCTTGACAAAACACCTTAAAACCAAATGCTTAAAAGTCATTGCAAAATGTTTATTCCTAAGAAAAATACTATCATTATTTGTTTGCAGATGTATTTGATATTTTGTATTTAATGAAATGTATTTATGTATGTATGTATGTATATGTATGTGTGTGTATATATGTATGTATGTGTGTATGTACGTATGGGGTGGGGGGTGGGGGGTTGGCATTGCGTGTTGATATATATCAATATGGAAATTACTGCATTTTTTTAACCCAAATAAACTGAATTATTTTATTCCAAGTGGCCAAAAAAGGCACAATATATCCATGGATTTTGTGCAAACACACAGTGGATCTCAAAAGAGCCTCCTTCCAAACCAGAATGCAGCCTGTTAAATTTAATGCATCATATGATAGTAAAGAGAAAAGAGAGACTAAACACATGACATTAAATGAGTCGTAACTGCACCAGAATACAAGCCATTGATAGTGCAGCAGTTTCCAGTGGCTCTGAGCTCTGTCCATCAGCTGTCAAACACAAAATACATTATCTATAATGTTATCATGCATCACTACATTACAGTTAACGAACAAAGTGCATGATGAAGCAATGATGAGCCAATAAATGCATAAAAGATAAATACAAATATTTTCACCACAAATATCTTTTAGGTTAATGTTTACAGCCATTGATCAACAGCGCCCCCTGCCAGTGATAGTAAGAGAATGCGAGGTAAGAGAATGTTTTATTTTCTCCTTTCATCCTGCAGTACTAGTGCTGTTTGCTAAGCCAGGCATTACTATTACTTCAATTTAGGGTTAACAACTTCAATGATAGCTCAAAGTATGTCTTGATAAGAGCTTTGCTTTTCTGAGAGATAAGACTTGGGATTTTTACCTGGTAGATAATGAAACAGATTAATATACAGTATATAGCGGCCATTGTGAGTCCTCAAAACCGAAAGTGCACATGAAGTGTGCCATTTGGGACAGGGGCAATGAATGGGCCTTTGAATCATTGGTTCACATGAATCGTTCAAAACAAGTATTCATTCAGAAAGTAACCACCACTATGTTGCTCACAGACGCACAACAGTTCTGCAGTGGCTTTATAGGTAATATTTTCGTTGGCAAAATTGAGCAAAACCACACAATATTAACTTCTTATTTACTGAACTGTTGTATAAAATAACTTTTGCACTCTTGCTATTGGTGCGAAAACGACACTCGTGTGATTGCTCTCGCTGTTCATGTGATAGGCCTATCGCTTATTGTGATATAAATATGAGACAAAAACTCAGTTCAATATCTTGAATTTTATGGCATAACTGCATTTATATTGTCAACAGTCAACTGTATAGCTGTGTCCGAAATCGCTCACTCGTTCACTTATTCACTAATCCCTATATAGGCCTAGTGTATGGCAGTTGAGTGCACTATAGAAGAAAGGAGTGAATAAAATGAAGTGAGCAAATTCGGACGCTGACATATATACCGCGCGTCAGAGAGCTGTTGCAGAAACATATATTACATGTAGCTTACCTTATTTTAGAAAATCATATTAATAACAATAACACTCACAATAACTTTATATTGTAATTATTAGGGATGCACCGATACCACTTTTTCCAGTACTCGCCCGATACCGATACTTTTATTTTTGGTACTTGCCGATACCGAGTACCAATACCGATATTTTTATTGCATTTGTACATTTTTACATATTGGGTACAGAAACCAAAAGAGTATGTATAATGTTAGTTGGTTAACTTCATTTATCAAATTTATCAAATCAAACCAAAATTTATTCAGACACCTTCAACATTTCTCACATTATCACAGTTTATTCGCTATAGTTTAGAAAATGGTAATAAAATATGACAAGAACTCAGAGTTAAACTGTCAGGCGTTTGGTATCGGGGCATTTTAACGAGTACGAGTACAGGAGCTCAGTATCGGGCCCAATACCGATACCGATACCAGATCGGTGCATCCCTAGCAATTATACATACCACCGTGCCAGCTTTGTGGTTTCATCGATGGTAGGCCTATGAATGGCCATTCACATACATAAGTTATATTCATAATACTATTAAAATACTGGCAACAAAAATAAAAACACATTCAATTTTATTAGTTTTACATAAAGCTGGGGACTCACTACACGACTATAGCTGAAACAAGACTGACCTCAACACACTAAGACTAAGTTCACACTACACGGCTTTAAACGTCAGCAGATCGCTGTGCTATTCAGACTACATGACTTGATTGTCTGTCTTTAAGTCGTTGTGGTGTTCACACTACGTGACTCTATGTAAATGATCTGTAACCGGGGGTTACACACTACACAAGCTGACAACAACTCTGTCACCCAGCGACTCTACAAAACATGTTTTGTCACGAAAATGCACGCGAGAATTGGAACGGGAATGACATGAAACAATACGTGAAACAGGAGTTGTTTATTTGAAAATGGATGTCGGGAAGAAATTAGCGCTGCAAGCTGTTTGCTCGATGAAAAATTTTGCTTCATTTATTGTGTCCAAACTTTCTTTAAGCCATGTTGCTGCTGTTGATTTTCTTCCGGTGACCTCAACCCATGCCTTGCTCTCTCATTGGCTGTAGTTCTTCACGACACCTGACACCACGTGGTTTGTTCGCCGTCTGCGAGGTCTCGGTGACTTGTCAGCGAGCCTCTTTGATGCATCGTTGTGTAGTTCACACATTAAAATTGCTGAAGCGCTGATCACCCGCTGATTTTCCCCCGATCACAGCCCGACCTGTCGGCGAGCTTATTAACTTGCAAATCGGGCTTAAAATCCTGTAGTGTGAACTAGGCATTAAAGACTCTTTCCATTGACTGGCGCAGATCCTAGTCGTTGACAGTCAGAGAGGAGCACAAACATAATGACTGAGTCAATCCATTACACAACACACTTAATGACTGGCGCATCATGACTGGACAAATTCTACAATTCGACAAATTCTATCCGATTCTACCCGATTCTTTTTTTTCATTACTGTTCCCGAGTTACCGATCAGGGGTGCGTTTCCCAAAAGCATCATTAGCCAACTATGGTTGCAAGTTTTGTAGTTACCAACATAGTTCAACGATTCTGTGTTTCCCCGAAACCATAGTTCAAACGAACATTCGCAAACAGCGTCGCAAACTTACGTGGTAGGAACTACAGCTCTCGACCTGTGGTTAGAAGCATAGTTTCTTGATAGTAAGACCGAGTGTGTTCTCGGATTTAGGAATACGCCACATACAGGTGATTAACGAATACTTTTTTTTTAAATACACCAAATTATCATCACTATCATCTCTTTTAAGTTAACAACATCACTTCAGTAAATTAGTAAAACATCAAACTGAGTTAATGCCTAAATAATATATTAGCCTACTAATAAAATCTAAGGTGTAAATGGGCTATAACAAAGATTATTGCAGTATTTATTTTTACAAGAAAATAGTATTTCAGTGTTTCCACCTAAAAATTTCATGCTTAATTCATTGTTACTTGGCCATTTTTTGTCATTTAATTGTGAAGTTTAGTAGCAATTTCTGAATGAAAACTGTTTATACACCAAATGTTTTCAGAGTATTATTGTTCGTTTTAACACATTTAAACAATGTTTATCTGCGAATTTTAAAAAAATGCACGTCAAACAGACGGAACCCAGTAAAGAGGGAGAAATACTCAGCACAATAATATCAATTTTGCTGATATATCTGTTATTGGACGTTAAATTTAGGTTTAAAAGTCACCATGTAATTCAAGTATTTTATGATAGTAACTGTCGGAACGGAGGAGGACAGAATGCCTGAAGTACTATGAACCCTGGCGAAGAAGTGGGCACCTTAGGGACATACCCGACCCTCGTATCATTTCCTCCCCAGGTGGGGCTGCCCTCGGGGACCTGACAATGGTAGGACCATTTAGCCGAGGTCCTCTTAGACAAAATAACGGTCCGCAGATCCGTTTTCGGTCT
>NW_015666578.1:53592-57845 GCF_001515625.1 Sinocyclocheilus rhinocerous
GAGACTGTGGGGCTGTAAATACGGGATGAGTACGGTTTCTCCCACGATCTTGACACCTCAGCATGGAGATCGGGGAAAAACGGAAGGTCCCGTCGTGAAGGCTGTGATCTGGATTTCAGAAAACGCTCGTCTAATTACTTTTAGGACTAGCGTCCTGTTTCTCGGCTGGCCAAACTATATTTTATTTTGGCTAATGCACGAATCACACCCCATAATTACTTTTAGGACGAGCGTCCTTTTCCTCAGCTGGCCAAACAATATTTTATTTTGGCTACTGCACGAGTCACAGTGTGATTGAATATAAATGTAAGATTATCTTACATTTACAGAATAAAGAAATGACAGTAACAGGTTACTGTGTTCAGAGTGAATGTCTGTGTGTTCCTGCAGAACATTCCTCTTGTCTGTTGACACTGAGTTTGTTTTTCTTTACTATCTATCTTCATCATTATTATTTCCATTTTTAATATAGTGAATTAAACTGTCCTTTGACCATTTGTCTGTTTAAACTGTTCTTTTAAACTGTGATTTATAACTCTTTTACACATAATGAATAGCACATAGATACATTCACCATACAGTACGTTTTCATAGCATTCAGTTGGCACGTTTGTTTGAAGGACAGCATTGGGAAGGATGTGGATTAGTGTGTTTTGTCCATTTAAAAAAGAGGCTTTATTATCCGATTAATCGAAAGAAAAAAAAAAAATAATAATTGGCCAACTAATGGATTATCAAAATAATCGTTAGTTGCAGCCCTACTTGTCATATTTCGTTATTTTCACAAATATATTGGTTTAAGATGGTGCCCAACATAACCACAAGGTGGCACATCATTCCATCCAATAATACTCTGCCAAACCAAACCCATTTCAGATTCTTGAAGAGCTGCATGTAGCTCTTACAGTATGTATTATATGCTCTAAACACGTACCATGTGCACTGATAAAAGAATGTGCATAGAAGAAGGCAAATGTATTGATTCTGTTATACAGCTAAATTTTAGTTGTAACTCAGAGATTCCAAGGACTGGTCTCAAATCAAACCTACACATCCTGTAAGAAAAGGACCAGTTTCATAACTGACTGATTGAATTAATTATTTACATATGAATGCTTCAAAGCAGTTTTACCATTTTAAACAGGAAAGTAACAATATCAATGATGCAAACTTCAAAAATGAGGCAAATCTAAAAATCTGCTATAAAGTAGATCTAAAAGCCAATAGTGTCATTAATCAACTCTAGTCAGTTCGGGGATTTTCAGTTCAGTTAAATAAGGTGACAAATACTGTGCTACCAGTTAAACTTGTTCCACACATTCCCATAAAAGCCTGAGTTATCCCCACGGTTATAGTCCTTTCAGTATGGACAGTTATTGTGCTGCAATAAATATGTCTTGGATTAATTCCACCTGAGAAGGAAGCTATTGGTTGTCAGACAGCAGTGAGCAGATTAAATTGGCATACAGCCTTGAGGCTTGGCTTTCTGAATCGAATATCAGTCAGCAGATTGCGACTGACAGTTAACCACCCTGATTCAGAGTCGTCCCTTTCTGTGCTCATAGGGTCGCATAGGTATTTATCATTTACTCTACCTAAGAGCCAAGTTGATGGCATGTGGTCCATTTGAAAAATCAAAATCAGTGTCGTGTTTTTTAAAAAATTTTTATGATGCACAACTTAAGGATGATCCAAATGATAGATTTTGCATTTAATGTGCCGAATGGGAAGGCAACAATCCATGACTGATGAATGATCTTGTGCGTAGATATTGTGGTACTAAATCTCCATGACAGAAGACTTAATCTTCAAACAACATCTCTATGTGGTGACCATTAAACAACCATTTAACCAGTTAGAGGCTTAGCAGGATCAAGCAATCGTTGGTGCAGTAAACTATACCATAGTGCTGATGAAGCATATATTAAATCTCTATTTTACTTTCATATATGCTGCGGCAAGACTGCTGACGAACACAAAGTAAAAGGGGATCTCACATTCCGTCACTGCCACAAATTTGTGGAATAGACTTCTTGCAGTATGGATTTAAAACCCATCTTATGGGGATGTTTACATGGCACCATTTTCAACTAAAAACAGAAAACGTTTTATGCATTTTGGCCGTTCATTTCTTACACAACAACAGCGTTTTGGGGGACCTGAAAATGCTAACTTTTGTAAATGGGTTTCAAAGTGCAAGTTTTTGAATACAATGCTCTCCATGTAAACTAAATATGTGAATTTATGAAAACGGAGACGTCATGTGCCTGTGTATTACGTGTTCAGTCTATAGGAATACGTATGTGCTCGGGTGTGTAGTGTTTCTTTACAAAGTGACATCGCCAACTACTACGGACCAAGGTCCGTGTACGATTTTATAATTTGTTTTTCAATTTGAAATTAAATAAGCAGAAATGAGAAAATTATGCCTATATTCATTTTTTTGTTTGTTCAAAGAAATGAAAAAACGAGATTTCGGCTCGATTTTTAAATTTTTTAATTTTTTGGTTCACGGGTAGAAAAAGGATAAACAACTTAAAAATTTATTTTCCACATGTGGGCAGCCATGACTCCCCTTTCTGCCGATTTGCTTTACAGTATTTGCTGTGACCATCTCTTGTCCAAAACTGAGCGTATTGTCTAAAACAAAAGTTATGACTGCTGCGTATTTACACTCGACTGAACACTGATCTATGCTTCTCATCCGCTCTGCGCTGTCTAGTGGATATTTCACACACAGCTTCACCACACAGATTTAACTCCTCACATCTAAAATAAAACAGGCTGGGTGCAGATTAATATTTCTGAAATAAATATTTCTGTGAAACGCGATAGGTTGCACAGAAGAAAACCCAATCTAGGACCTGCCCTGTGCAGTCTATAGCAGCAGAGGACTATTATGGTGTTTAACAGAACTGAGGAACCACTGATGACGTCACAGGTTCAGATTTGGTTGACCAATTGGCGGTAAGGGGCGTCTCACGACCGCCCACATGTGGAAAATGAATTTTGAAGTTGTTTATCCTTTTTCTTCCTGTGAACCAAAAAATTTAAAATCTAGCTGAAATCTTTATTCGTTTTTTTTCGTTTGTTAAAAAAGGCGCCATTTTCTCGTTTCTGCTTATTTCATTTCAAATTGAAAAACAAACTATCAAAATGTACACGGACCCATAATAATCCGTGTATCATTCGATCATTCGTTTTTTTATTTAATATTGAAAGTAGAAAAATGAGAAAACGGCTCCTTTTTCGTTTTTTTGTTTTTTTTACAAAAAACGAAAAATGAGAATTCAACTTAAATTTTCGTTTTTCGTTAATGGGTTGAAAAATGAATAAACAGCTCGAATATTCAATTTCTACATGTGGGCGGGAATTAAACGCCCCTTTCTGCTGATTGGTCAGCCGAAGATCAAACCGTGCCGTCATCAGTTCTTCTGCAGTATCACGCAGCAGAATAATAGTCCTCCACTGCTGCAGTTGTACGGATTAATAACCCATTTTATCAATTTCATATTTTTCTCATCAAACAGACTAATGAATAGCTCGACACAACTCGTACCGGGGCAGAGGGCTTTCTTCTGTGTATACCAGCAGTTCTTAATGTGATGGGGGTTCCGCTAAATAATTTTCTATAGCCTAAAGTATTTCCAGACAGTAAAGTCGCTTTTTTTATCATGATACATAGGCCTACTGTGATTTATTCCAAAGTGACTTATATGATGCATTTAACGTCAAATAATCTAAATGAAGCCTTTTAAAAGATGAGTATTCCCTGTGGTTCATGTTTGTGGCATGCGCCAGAAAGATGCTCAAGGAGACCGAGATGCGCTAAAGCAGCGCATTCTGTTGTTCTCTTTATTTTTCAAAGGCATGACATTTTGTAGTTATTTTGAGCCTAACGTTACACAAATAAAAATACATTTTACCATACGACTATAAATGAGAGAGTATTAAGTTATTTCCCCTGGATGGGGAAAAAATCCAAGTGAACATCAATCAGTACTCAATATTAATTTAAACTGCTTTAAATATGACTGCTGCTTATTTCCTGTGCACTTCAATACTGGTTTGTGCTTGACTGTAGTCTGTCTGCTTATTGAGTTTATTTAAGCTAACCCATCGCAATTTATTGGAACTGTGTGAACTAGAGTGACTACTCACCTTAATGTTGTTCTAAAGGCTTATAACTTAACACAAAAATTTCCTGCTCGCACTTGCAAATTTAATGGCAGAGAATGGTGACTTTAGGTTTT
>NW_015666578.1:58311-61934 GCF_001515625.1 Sinocyclocheilus rhinocerous
GTGAGTAGCTGCGCACAAGTGCATATCCTTTTAAGATATCAATTATAATCAGTTTTAATAAAACACAAGACTACATTATATAACTCTAACAGTAGGCTATTTAATATCTGTTGTTCTCCGGTTGTCAGTCAGAATGACAGTTGTTGCGTGAACATAGGCCTATATACCCAAGCCAATTTATTATTCTTTCCTTTTTGTCTTAGTATTTAAAATATTTATTTTGAAACCAATGCATTAATTAATTTCTTAATTAAACAAACAAACAGACGTACTGGGTGAGCAGGGTAGGCTATGACAGCTGTCATATCATACCCTGCCATGCCCAGCTGATGCAAAGAATAGAATTTATATCTACACAGAAGAAAGCCCTGTCTAGACTCTGCCCAAGTACGAGTTGTGTCGAGCTATTCATTAGCCTGTTTGTTTGACGAAAAAAGATTAAATGTAGTTGCAATAAATGCATTAAGAATCCATACAACTGCAGCAGTGGAGGACTATTATTCTGCTGCGTGATACTGCAGAAGAACTGATGAAGGCACGGTTTGATCTTCGGCTGACCAATCAGCAGAAAGGGGCGTTTAATTCCCGCCCACATGTAGAAATCGGGTAATGATTTTTTCCCCCATATCGCAGAAAAATAAAATATCCCAATGTGAGTTTTTTTTTCAATATCGTGCAGCCCTAATGGGAACCATGGAAACTTTAATTTTAATATAATATATTTTGGTATAATGCAATTATTATTTTCGGCCCACAGCCCAAGTTAGATTTTTGGCCCTTCATAAGAAAAAGTTTGGGCACCTCTGTCTTAAACAGTGTCTCTTGATGCATCACGTCAGACGTGTCTTCAGACTGGAGAATGTAGACTGGGTTTGCTAAGTACATGTAGTGTAGAGTGGCAGAGAACATTATTTTCTATCTGCTCCTGTTTATCAACACCAGAGAATCTCAGCTGCTGTTTCTAATCCCATCTGGCTGTCTCTATTGATATAGTGCGCTACTGCTGTGATGTTCTCTACCCTTCACGCATGTACCTGTATGTGGGGTGTACTTTCAGCCTCTCCACTGTGTGTGATTAAATTCTATCTACTCCATACTGGCTGGATGAGAGTCACAGGTCGGTGTCTGAGTCACGCTGTAGGTCAGTCTATGATATCTGGTGTTCATGATCAGCTCATGAGACTCTTTGTGTTCAGTGTAATGAATTTAAGGTGACACTATATTTCGATAGTCCACTTTAGACATTCAATTAACAGTAAGTAACTTTGCAACTACATGTCAACTAGCAGTTAGTAGAGTATTAGTAAAATGTCTGCTTAATATCTTCTAACACTTTCTTTGTCAACTTATTCTACTAACCCTAAACCTACCCTAACAGTCTACTATGAGAGTTAGTAGACATGTAGTTGCAAATTAATGAGAATTAGTTGACATGTAGTTGACATATAGTTACAAAGTTACTTATAGTTAGTAGAATGTCTAAAGTGGACTATCAAAATAAAGTGTAACCGAATTTAATCGTTTCCTTGCCATTTTCAGGCCCCTACTCAAACACTGGGATGTGTGACAATGACATTTAAATAATGTCATTGATTTAAAAAAAAAAAAAAAGCAATATAATGACTATAAATGAATAAATATTAAGTCAAACAACATGACATTTCACAAGCTGAACTAACCTTGCCTTGTCATAAAAAGGTCAAATTATCTGACATTTTAAGAGACTTATTCACCTTGACACACCTTTATGAAGGTCAGCAGGTGTCCTCTATATTATATTTGTTTTGTTTTTTTCCTCTGAAGGTTTCTATATTGCATATCGTTTGGACTGTCTGAATTTTTTGGTTGCACAATATGACTTTTGACTTTGTAAAGTCACCACATGACTTTTTGAAGCTGTTTCGTTGTTATTATTATTTATTTATTTAAAGATGATAAAACAACTTAATGTTTTATTTTTAAAAACTTAATTACTGAAGCTTCATTAATGAGGTCACATATTTTTGACCTTATGCATCCTAGAACAAAATGAAAATAAAATACAATTTAAATGAAAATAAAATTACTTTGAATTCAAAAATTAAAAACATGGTCATTGTCATTAATAGTTTTTTTTTTTTTTTTTACAAGCAAGACACACATGTTGTCTCGGTATCATGCTTTGGGGGTTCATGTCTATTGTGGTTATAGCCCTGGAATGATCAACTATTTTTAGGTTTATCTCATGTGTGCCTGCGAGTTCTTCACCTAGTTAGCAGTAACATGTTGCTTACCATGAATGACAAGGGCCTACGTCTACTGTCAGCATAGGTAATACTCAAAGGAAATCGAGAGCAGGCTGTTCTGGTGATGGCTATATACTGTAGAATTCTAGATAGTAATGCTTTGCAGTTTTGTTTCTGGCTACAGGATCCTGTTAAAACTTGAGAGCCACTGGGACAGAGCCTGAGATTTGAACCCTTCATGACGCTAAACATTTAGCTTAGCTTATTTGGAAAGCAAATTTGCAAATATCAAGACAACATAAAAGTTCATTACCACAAAAACAGCATGGGGAATAAGTGTAACAGCATTACATATTTAAAATACAACTTAATGAAGTAATTTCATTGTTTAAATAGTTAGTACTCAGATTATATCGAGAAATAGTGTTAACTCATGTAAACATGTCAGGTAAATTTATGTTAAGCTAAATGATACATTTATGTATTTTTTTTAATATAAATTAGTAAAACATTTGAAACAATGGCTAAGATCCCAAAATATCCTATCGGGGATGAGAATTTGAAAAAAAAAAAAATCTAAAATTCCTTGAGATTTTTGAGAAGCAACATAGTACATAAACGTGCGGGGGGGGGGCGTGATCTTCTAGTGTTGGAGAGTTAATCTAAAAAATTAAAGTATCTAGAAAGGGATAATTCAGGATAGTTGGACAATTTTTCCATCAACCAATTGCAAAAAGTGTCCCAATTTACCCGCATTTACCCTAAATCTCTCCAAACCTTCATATATAAAGGATAAATTGTGGGTTTAATTATGACTAACTGATAAGTTCCTCAGGTGGTGAGTCTGCAATTTGAGCACTGAAAGGATTTCATCCTTTTTTATCTGATGTCATCTGAAGCCTGTGCGCTTTTGAAGCCGACTGTAGTGCCACGAGCAATTAACACTAGCAACATTATACAAGCTGCTGCCAGGTCTTGACTTTTTAAACCAATTGGGAGTTCATTAAGACGATCGTTGGACATACAAATGATGCCTCCCACCAGACTGTGATGAATTGTTGGCCATCAAGTCACACTTTGGAGTGACCCTGGTTGAGCACAGGGTCAGTGTGAATCAGCAGTGCAAAAGAGTAATTTAATCCTCAGAGAACAACAGCCAAGGTAGTCTGATTAATACAAAGAAAGGGAGAGAGACAACACACTGAAGGATCCAAGCTATATTAGTAAGCAACACGATGCATCACATCTAGAACTCCGAGGACATCACATGAAAAACTGGGATCTAAGACTGGAAACTTCACACAATCGAGCCGATGAGAAGGATGAAGAAACGGCAGCATCTAGAAAACAAGGTCACACACATTCTACTAATTATAAGTAACTTTGCAACTACATTAG
>NW_015666578.1:61981-71721 GCF_001515625.1 Sinocyclocheilus rhinocerous
GGTCAAAGCGATGCAATTACGTGTACATATTAGGTGTGTTCGACTTAAAAGAATTGCGGCTCAGACCGATCAGTCTTTGACATCAAAGTACCTCGAGAGCATTTCGAAAGCATAACCGTCTGTATGGTACTTTGATGTCATACACCGATCGGTCTGCACACGCAAACAAAGCCAAAACCTAGATATTTTAGGCAATATAGAAATCCTGGCCACTGGACGCGTCCTGGGAAAATGGCACGTATGGTCACCCTAAACTACATGTCAACTAAATCTCATTAGAGTATTAGTAGACTGTTAGGTTAGTAGAATAAGGTGACATGTGCTTGCAAAGTTAGTAGACGTCTGTTGGGGTCCATCAAAATAAAGTGTTAGCAGATATTAAGCAGACAGTCTACTAATAATCCAATGACTGCTAGTTGACATGGAGTTGCAAAGGTACGTATAGATAGTAGAATGCCTAAAGTTGGCTATCAAGTGTTACCAAAAAACAATTCCATGTGAAAAAAAAACACAAAGGCCTTGTTTATACCTGTACTTAACATCATCCACTTGTGATTGGATCAACCAAAACACATCTTAAATGTAGGGTAGGTGATTTCGGAGAGGCTAGCAATAGCTGTTACGGGGTTGACAAGACGTGAGACGTGCGGATCCATCTGCAAGCTTTTATTTAAGAGACGTTCACGCCTCCTCCAGAACACATGACCGTGCACAGGCAGAGCAGAGGCTAACCAGTAGGGATGCACCGATACCATTTTTAAAAAAAGAACCTATCAGATCCGATACCAAAAATTCGGAGTATCAACCGATACCAGCACAGTTGTTGTTGTTGTTTTTTTTCATTGTAGAATTGCTATACCTCTGTGTGTTGACCTGATCAGTGTGTTAAACACAATCTACTAAATATAGCAAGACAACTTAATTATACAGAAAAATAACAAATGAAAAAAATATATAATTATAATCTATGACAAATATGCTATTATAAACTAGGCTAGTGGATAATTCAGCAACAAAACTTACTCTAGAAAAATGATGACTGCACAATTTTAGAAAATCTAAACACTAAGTGAACAAATATTATTTAGTGGGGAACAAATAAAAGTGAATAAGTGTAGGACTAAATCTGGTAAAATGTTTTAAATCTGGTAAAAAAACAAACAAGTAAATATATTTATATTTAAATATACCTTAAAATTAAAAGACATTTATTTTAAATGTATAGCACAGCAATGAGATAGCAACATATGATAGATAAGACAACAAGAAAGGCTATTAATAATCTTTCATTGCGCATAAGTATTATAATATGAAAGGCTCCAATACAGAGCGGCACAAAGCGCTTATGCATATCCCATGAGCAGAATGATGTGCTTGAAGAAACTCGGAGTCACAGTTGTAGCGTCTGGACCAATCAGACACACCATTTTTCATTTGATTTAACAAATCAATTATTCATTAGATTAACAAATCGTCACAGTCCCCTCACCCAATAAACTGGATGCCAGGATGTCTGCAATGACACCAAGCCCCCCCCCTGGTTACCATGGCAACCCTGACACCAGATACATTTACGACCTAATGGAATGCGAAGCAGGGAAAATCACTGCATGTTCCATAGCAAGAGGCAAATGCACAGTAGAAATGGACTTTTCTACTAATTAATTCATAAGAAAACCTTTCTTTGAATGAACACACATATCCTTGAAAAAATATAAAAGTATTTTTTAACAGTGTATTTTCCTTTAGGTTCAAACACTCTCTTTCATAAAGTTTTGGACATGCAGTGGGAGAACAATGTGTTTTTATTGTGATCGGATGACTGCAGGAATTGTAGGCAGGCTTCAGTGTCATGCCCAGAGGCCATTTCAAACTGGCTTTTTAATAGTCTCCATCCTTGAGGCTTTCACACTGAATGAAGAGATCATGTGCTAGTATCTCAATTATCTGGGGTGACAGACTTTAAAAATGTACCAAATGTCTGCCCCAAAATCTGAAGCTTTCTCATCTCATAGCAGTACTGTACACTAGGTCATGGAAATACTTCACTAGTACATTGGCAACTCAGACAACTTTTGTTGCAATTCTTTAACTGGCAATAACCTGTATGTCAGTAGTTCTATTCATCCATCATCCATGTGGGAGGACATTGGTTATTAAACAGATGCCTGAAAGAATCACTGACATTCCAATTCCATCTTCAACTCTACGAAAAGTTGCACAAAAGATTCTTTATAATGAAACAGGATACTTTGCATCATGTTCAGTTGGTCATGTGAGTTAATTATCAAATCACTTTCCTCTATAAAGCTAGCATTGTGAGATGGTAGCTTGTGTGGGTATCAAAACAAGGACCATTGGATCACCTGTTTTTGAAGAATGTAATACTCTGCTAATTCACTTGGGCTAAATGCCACAACATTCCCACTCATGCCATTCATCAGCTCGAGTGCTATCAAAGGGTCAATAAGGCTCTGATAGAAAGAGGTCACTTGTGCAAATCTTGAGGCTGATACAATATCTGACATTTGACATTGTTTAGATTGTCTTGTCTTCAGGGATGGCTGAGGCTAAAGGCCAATGAGATACAGACAAAAAACACCCATTAATTTAAAGGTCACTCATTGATGATTTATTGATGAAGTTGGGGCATTTCTGATGAAAGGCGCATCTTTGAAAAGACTAAGGATTTTTGCCCTGTGTTCTTCACAAAGAACGCAGCGTGCTAGTCCTGAAATAATTAATATCTCACATCGGCTAGTGCCATTTTACAGCTATAGCTTCTCCTGGGTTACATCAGCCAAAGTGGCTGATGAATGTCCAATTTCACGGTGCTTCACATTTGCATTTGGCATTAAATGTAGGTCTTCTTTGCATTCATTTATAAGAAAATTGTACCCTGAGCATTTGCTTGGATGATATGTTCACTGAAGATATTGTGTGACTGATGAAACAAACCAAGTCTGAAAACTCCTTAAATGCATGAATGCCTGTGTTTTATTAAGAAGGCAATCTGAGCCAGTCTAGGTATGTTTACATACACTAATTTTGAACCCAACATAAATGTTGCAGTGCGATTCACATGTAGCGTCTGGACCAATCAAACACACAATTTTTCATTTGATTTAACAAATCAGTTATTCATTAGATTAACAAATCGTCACAGTCCCCTCACCCAATAAACTGGATGCCAGGATGTCTGCAACGAGTTATTTCCCTTAACCAGGAAATTAACGTTCTTAGAATTGACAGACAGTTGACCCTGAGAGGTCAAGTAAATATCTACAGCGGATCTAAATATTTGTAATTAATTATAACTAGTTATGATTAATTATTCATATTTCCCCATGTATGAGCTGATTCGCAACACACATATCCATTTACATGTTCATTACATGTATTCCCAACAAAACTTGTGACCAGTCAGACAAAACTGGAGATTGGTAATGTCACAGGAGATCCAGCAAACATCAAGCGTAGCGTTAGTTCTAGCAGGTCACGTTAGTCAAGCTTGCATCAGCTGACTCTCAGCTGATCCCCATCTACCTATGGGAATACCCAGAATCTGAATCGGAATATATATTATTCGCCAGATTAGCACAAACACTCAAGGAATTTGTTGTGTTTTTTTTTTTAAGGTGCTCCTGGTACATACTGTACATACATGCATACATACATACATACATACACATCTGACATGAGAACAAAAAAAACCATTTAAAATAGTAAAACTTAATAAATAATGTGTATGAATCTGGAACAGTAGATTTATGTACAGATTTGTGCATTATTTACTCTATATAGAACTGTATAAATAAAGAGATATGCATATGTATTCTCATACTTGAGAAAGAGGCAGTAATTAAGGATGTAGAATGAATTACGGAAATGAATTACAGAACACAAATTATTGAACTTTAACAATATCTGCAATATATTTATGTTGGTTCTTTTCTGTTTACCCTGGGGATTATTGCTGCTCTCCCTGCTCTCATCCATGCTAGGCTGCATGGATGTGCAGGGAGTTCTTGCCCAGAACAGAACCATACCGCTGATCCAAACTTTATGCTAATTGTCAATCATCTTTGACGATAGTGGTCCTGACAGAAATAAAATTTTTGCCTTTTATCTAGAAAGAAAGCTGACATATGTCAGAAGAGCTTTTTTCACTGCACATGTGTACAAGGTGCAAAAAAAAAAGCCAGATTCAAACATTTACATACTCAGTTTTGAGGTCTACACCATCCCTTACGATCTGATCGAAATGTCATTCAGATCGAGCTCAGTCGGATCGATTTAAGTTTTTAAATGAAAGCTTTTCAGTCAGATTGAACCATAATATAAACAGATTATTTGGGTAAATACAAGTGTAGCTTCTTACATGTTGTCCTCTTCCACAGTGGCTGGTAGGTAAGGCAAAAAAATACCTTCATTTGACTGGGATTCATTTAACCCTTGCTACGTCATACAGATCAAGAAGTTGTGATATACCTGAAGAGAGCTATCCAGCAGCAGTCCAATACATTTCAATGGCAGTTTCTTGGTTGGCACATACAACCTCGGGATTCTGCGATATTTGATATATGGGCACTTAATTCAGCTGTCTGAGTCCTCAGTCCAATCAGGTAGACTTCCTTTGCAGCAGACAAACAAACGATAAAACAATCAAATATACAGACAGGCAGACAGATAAATAAGTAAATAAATAAATTAATAAATAAATAGTTGACAAGCCTAGGAAAGCATTACAATAACACAAATTTTAACACTGATCACTTGATTATCAGCTTTTTAAAAATTTGATTCATCATAAATGACATGACAGGATATCAAAACTAGGGGTGCGCCGATCCGATATTCAGTATCGGTATTAGTCCGATACTGGCCAAAATTACTGGATCGGATATCGTAGGAATTGGGGAAGTATAATCCGATTCGATACGATCATGCATGCGTCACGTGAACAGTAGCTAGAACGTGAGTGAGAGGTGAGACTTGTCAGCGGTTATCATGACAGCTGTGTGGAGTTATTTTAAACTCAAGGAAGAAAAAAACAAAGCCGAGTGCAATTTATGCAACGTAAGCGTTTCGAGAGGTGGAAGCAGTGTTGGAAGCTTTAACACCACGAACTTGATTAAACACTTGCAGAAGCATCATAGAAAGGAGTATGCTGAATTTATACAGGCATCGAGTGCCAAGAAGAAAAGTGTGCCGCAACAACAAACATTGCGGGAAACAATTCAGAAGCGTGAGAAACTCTCCCCAGTCAGCAACAAAGCAAAGCTGATAACGGAGAAAGTGACTGAATTCATTGTGCTGGATGACCAACCCATATCTGTTGTTGAAAATATGGGTTTTCAACGTTTAATGGAGTATTTGGAGCCTCGCTACATGCTGCCAAACCGGCATTTCATCTCCGGCACGGCTGTCCCCAATAAGTACAAGCAAGTGAGTGAATTCATTTCGAAATGTTTGGAAAATGTTGCCACGATTAGCTTCACAACTGACATATGGAGTTTAGACGTGTGTCCTATGTCATTACTAAGCCTGACTGCACAGTGGATAGACTCGAGCTTTAATTTGCAAAAAGCAGTGCTTCAGGCTAAACAGTTTCGTGGCTCACACACAGGAGAGTCCATCGCTCTAGCAATGGAGATGATGTTAAATACATGGAAAATTGAGAAGAGTTAAGTCCTTGTCATTTTAAGAGACAATGCTAGTAACGTCATAAAAGCAATGGATCATCTTGGAGTTCCCAGTTTGGGATGCTTCGCGCATACCCTGCAACTTATTGTGAATGAGGGACTGCTATCACAGCGCAGTGTGATGCACTGGCTATCTGCAGAAAAATCGTTCAAGTGGAGCTGAATATCCCGCCGAAGCCTCTGCAACAAGATGTACGAACGAGGTGGAACAGTACATATTACATGATTGAGAGACTCTGTGCACAAAAACGGGCCCTGTGTGCATACACAGCGGAATTAAACTTGCCCGCCACATTGACTGCAAACCAGTGGGGGCTACTGGAAAAGACCATTGCAGTTCTAGCCCCATTTGAGGATGCAGCTGATGTCATCCCCATTGTCAGTGTACTTAAACGCGTTATCACACGAGAAACCGAGGCTGATGAGGGAATTAAAACCATGAAAGGGTGCCATGTTCAAAACCATGAAGCTGTGAACAGACGTTTCAGAGACGAGGAATCTGAGCCACTATACTCTATTGCAACGCTATTGGATCCTAGATATAAAGACAGGTATGTGGGGTCTCTGTTAACTTTATTTAATATGATATGTGTGTGAGAGAGAGAGATTGACACACAAATCCCACACCTCCCAGGTGAAAAAGAAATATATTTAAATTGTGCTTTTTCAGACATACTTACTATATTTAAATTATACTATACTAAGTGCATATTAAATTTATTATTTTGAAACAACTTTAAGTATATTAAGTCTATTTCAAGATATGTTTAAGTTGGATTTTAATCTATTTGTAATATATTTAATATATTGAAATTGTGTTAAAATGGAACCACTTTAAGTATATTTCATTTAATACTACGTCTTTTTCACCTGGGCTGTCAGTGTGTGTGTGTGTGTGTGTGTGTGTGTGTGGAATTTTTACATTTGCACATCTTATCTATTCTATCTACTTATTTTCTTTTTATTATAAATAATGATCCTCTAACACTAGCGTTCTCTATTCTTTTTCTATTCTATCTACTTGTTTTCTTTTTATTTATTATAAAAAATAAAATAAAAAACCTTGCTACGTAAACTGCGTCAGGCTAACCGTCACAGCACTTACATATTATTGCTCTTTTGTTGGTTTTGATTGCTTTTATTGTCCTCATTTGTATGTTTCTTTCGATAAAAGCTTCTGCTAAAAAACTAAATGTAAATATAATGAATAATGATCACATAATATTGCACAAGCTTTTAATATCAAGCATTAGCATTCAGATACAGAATGGGATCCCTTGATGTTAAGGTTAGGCTAATTCTAAATGTAACATATGTTTATTTTTATTGACACAGGTACTTCACAAATGCAGAAACCTCAAGGCAAGCAAATGATGCATTAATGGCAGCAGCAAGTAAGATGGAAGAAGTGCTGAGAAGGAGGACCATATCAGAAGCCTCAGAGCCAGTAAAGGGGACCTTGGAGGCATTTTTGATGAAATCCTGGAAGAAAGCAGAGTCGAATCTTGTCCTCAGTCAACCACCACAAATGCACACATTGAAATTCAAACCTACCTCATCGAGCCAACTATTCAGCGTTCGGAAAGTCCACTGCTGTACTGGAAAGTCAACCAACCTAGGCTGCCCTCCCTGGCAGCCACGGCAACTATATTTCTCTCTGCACCTTCCAAAAGTGTGGAGAGCGAGAGACTTTTCAGCTCAGCCTCCATTATTATTGATGAAAGGAGGAGCAGCCTGACAGCTGAGAAGCCTGAAATGCTAATTTTTCTGAAGAAGAATTTGCCCCTTATGTTAAAGTGAAACACACTTACTGGAAGCCACAGAAGGACTGTAAAAACATGAGTCAGTGGTTTTTGTGACATTTTGAAAGGTCTGACAGCTACTGCTATCTTATTTGTCTTAGGGAAAAACTTGAACCAAATATTTTGGTTTACATTGCAAGTATCTTTTCATACTGGAATTGAATCCATTCTAATGATTAGTTTAATACAGGTGTTTTACAGTTCAACCCAAGAGGGTCAATGTGAAAAAAAAAACTTACATTTTATAATGGAGATACTATTGTTTTTGTTAAGTTATGCTTAATTAAGTTATGGTTTACTTATAAAGGTAGGCACATTTAGTGTATAGAGTTACATCCGGTATTTGACACTGGAATTATACTTCTTTAAATTGTCACAAAGTTGCATTTTAAATTTCATTTTGAATGTTTGAATGGTGCTGACTAATTAAAAATGCTGGTAAAAGTTCTGTTTTAAATATTTTAATAAAAATGAGGCCGCAGTATTGCACAACTGAGTCATGTTGTGGGCTACATATTTCTTCCTTTAGGGGAGTAGAACATTTGTTGCAATGTTTGAGCATAATGCTTTTTAGATGGCTAGGTTAACCCTCAAATGTCCCTTATTTCCTGTTTACACTTAAGTCCCTTGGGGTCAATATGACCCCAAACATTGAAAGAGTAATTGTGAAAAATATATACATTTTTAATCATACAAATAATATATCATTTTTTTGTTTACTTCTCATCTATACATTAATGCTGTGTTTTGGGAGATATGAAGTACTTTTGTACCTATTTACCACAAAATTCCTCAACTACACCATTAGCTTGCATGTGAAATATTAATTTTTTATGAAAAAATCACTTAAAGGATGACCTAAATTTAATTTAAGTTGCTTCTGGATATTGATCTAGGTGTTAGGTGTAGAATTCTGCCATCTGCTGGTTAGAAATAAACCTAAAAGGATTACAGTTTAGGAAAGAAATTGTTTTGACCAGCAGAGGGCCATAGAGAGCCATTCATTTTACTGGATGTGTGTGGCAGTCATACCTGCGTGTGTTTGTGTGTGAGCATGTCTTTTATACATTGCATTTGTGCTCTAGTACCAGGCCTTCATTTCTGTGTGGAAATTTTCAGATTTATGCCGGATTTATTTATATTTTTTTACAAATGAAAAGAAAATATATACATTTTTTCACATTTCCCATTCATTTCAATGTGGGGGACAGGGACAGATTTGTAAAAAAAAATGTTTTACATACCTTCAGAACAACCGAATCAAGCCCAGTTTTTTTTATGTGAATATAGATATAAAATGTTGAAAAGTCACAAAATCTTATTCCACTGAGATGAAGGGAACCATTTTTTTAAACTAAGTAAAAGTTGATTGGGTTCATACTGACCCCAGGGGCCGATTGAGGGTTAAGCACAGTGCATCCTCCTGACAAATGTGTTATTTACAGCATAATTGTTTAAGAGGAAGAAGAAGATGGTATCGGATCGATGTTGGCAGATACTCAAATTCGTGGTATCGCTATCGGATATGAAAAAGTGGTATCGAGCCACCCCTAATAAAAACATCAAAATAATATGAAAATTGCGAAAATTGCTTCACAAATTTCACAAGAAATGTAAGGTAGGCGTGGCTGACTCTTAACTTTTATAAAGAATATAAAGAATAATTTGAGACTTTAGTCTTTGCAACTTTACAGATCTTCTTTATGCACCAAGAGCTTGTAACACACCAAAGAGAAAGGAAAAATTGAAATTGCATCATATGACCCCTTTAAAGGTCAATGCACATGACAATTGACTACATGACTGCAACTAATATTATCAGCTCCCTTCACAATTCACAACTCACTTCAAACTCAAGTATATGAGAAATTTAACACAACTTACGCCCCACTGCAAAAATAAATTATAACTTGTTTAATCCTCTCACCTGTTTCTAAAACAGCAACCACTTGCCAGTATTTCATTTTCATCCACTCCATCATGGGTTTCCAGAGCCACTACCTGGTAAACTCTGATTTTCTAAGCATCATCTCCATCTATCATCCATTCAGCTCCAGGTATCAGAAAGCCTCACTGAGCAGCTTAAGGCCGTTCTGTCTCCTGTAAGTCACTGAAGCAGCTCCATACATTATTCACAGCATACTTTACATCCACAGCCATTCAAAGCTGATTTCCATTCAGCTATATCGTGTTCCACATCCAGCACATAGTCATGGGCTCACTGACATCAGGA
>NW_015666578.1:73894-77380 GCF_001515625.1 Sinocyclocheilus rhinocerous
TGTTTTTTTTTTTTTTTCATCAACAAGTTGCTTGCTTGCATTCTAGTGGTGCCATTTGGATAAATGACTGTTGAGCCAAAGGGCAAGGTGCAGCTCACCCAAACAGGATCGACCCCAATCGACTTAAACTGGGGTCGATGCTATGAAGTATATGGATGGGACTCTCCTTCCTCCACACTATTGGTCTTAAAAGAAGGGTTATTTGTCTCAAAGAGGGGATCATTTGTCTGTGCTTGACCCTATTGTGTGGAGTAGGGTAGTGAGGCAAAAATTGAGGAGATCAGTTCGGGGATTAACCCTCAAATGTCCCTCATTTCCTGTTTACACTTAAGTCCCTTGGGGTCAATATGACCCCAAACATTGAAAGAGTAATTGTGAAAAATATATACATTTTTAATCATACAAATAATATATCATTTTTTTGTTTACTTCTCATCTATACATTAATGCTGTGTTTTGGGAGATATGAAGTACTTTTGTACCTATTTACCACAAAATTCCTCTACACCATTAGCTTGCATGTGAAATATAAATTTTTTATGAAAAAATAACTTAAATGATGACCTAAATTTAATTTAAGTTGCTTCTGGATATTGATCTAGGTGTTAGGTGTAGAATTCTGCCATCTGCTAGTTAGAAATAAACCTAAAAGGATTACAGTTTAGGAAAGAAATTGTTTTGACCAGCAGAGGGCCATAGAGAGCCATTCATTTTACTGGATGTGGCCAACTGCTTCTATCACAACTTTTGTGATACATTTTGTGAATTTATGTTTATATAAACATTAGAAAAGACATTAAAAATAAATATTCTTTCAAATGGTATAATTTTTTGAAATGCATTTTGAAATGTCTGTTTTCAAAAAATGCCACAGAAATTTGACAGAAAAATGCCACATAAGACACACCTAAAGGACAAGACTTAGAGTCAGATTGTAGTTGCATATTATTGATTTTAATGAACCAAATGTAAAAAAATAAATAAAAATAAAATAACTTTAGAATGTGGAAGAAATTAAAAATGTAAATAAAACCAACAACAATATGCAGAAGTGTGTGCATGTGCATGCATTAAGTCTATCTCAAACGTGTTCTGCATTTGTGGCTGATTTCATTTGCCAAATTTGATACAAATGCTATCTGTGGCAATCATACCTGTGTTTGTAAAAAAAAATGTTTTACATACCTTCAGAACAACCGAATCAAGCCCAGTTTTTTTTATGTGAATATAGATATAAAATGTTGAAAAGTCACAAAATCTTATTCCACTGAGATGAAGGGAACCAGTTTTTTAAACTAAGTAAAAGTTGATTGGGTTCATACTGACCCCAGGGGCCGATTGAGGGTTAAGCACAGTGCATCCTCCTGACAAATGTGTTATTTACAGCATAATTGTTTAAGAGGAAGAAGAAGATGGTATCGGATCGATGTTGGCAGATACTCAAATTCGTGGTATCGCTATCGGATATGAAAAAGTGGTATCGAGCCACCCCTAATAAAAACATCAAAATAATATGAAAATTGCTGATAATTGTTCACAAATTTCACAAGAAATGTAAGGTAGGCGTGGCTGACTCTTAACTTTTATAAAGAATATCTCTTTGGATTTGAGACTTTAGTCTTTGCAACTTTACAGATCTTCTTTATGCACCAAGAGCTTGTAACACACCAAAGAGAAAGGAAAAATTGAAATTGCATCATATGACCCCTTTAAAGGTCAATGCACATGACAATTGACTACATGACTGCAACTAATATTATCAGCTCCCTTCACAATTCACAACTCACTTCAAACTCAAGTATATGAGAAATTTAACACAACTTACGCCCCACTGCAAAAATAAATTATAACTTGTTTAATCCTCTCACCTGTTTCTAAAACAGCAACCACTTGCCAGTATTTCATTTTCATCCACTCCATCATGGGTTTCCAGAGCCACTACCTGGTAAACTCTGATTTTCTAAGCATCATCTCCATCTATCATCCATTCAGCTCCAGGTATCAGAAAGCCTCACTGAGCAGCTTAAGGCCGTTCTGTCTCCTGTAAGTCACTGAAGCAGCTCCATACATTATTCACAGCATACTTTACATCCACAGCCATTCAAAGCTGATTTCCATTCAGCTATATCGTGTTCCACATCCAGCACATAGTCATGGGCTCACTGACATCAGGAGAATTTTTAAGATCCCTCTCCCACCAACATTGCTGATATCATTATTCAGTGTGTGCACCTCCATATTAATTTCGCCCAGAAAACCATAATGATTTGTTCCTCAAATTATTATTTCAAATTATTGTCCTCCCTCCTTAACTGCTTTAAGCATCGTACAGTAAGTTGGTTTGCAGGTCTTAGCTGTTTTGAGCTTGTTTAACTGATCTCTCAGTCTGGGGTGTATTTCGCAAAAGCAACTGTGGTTCTGTCATTACCAATCGTGTTCATTGGAACTTGTGACTATAGTTAGCTAACGATGCTTTTGGGAAACATACCCCTGGTTAGTTGACAATATATGCTATAGAGACTTAAAAGTGTAATGAAGTTACTAATCATACTCTAACAGTCTTGAAGTAGACTTTCTCAGCTACACCAATGAGAGCGCTTGAGCAATTATCACTGCCAATAACTAACAGCTGTTTTAGTGTGTGATAATACTTTAAAACCCCACAGTATAACATAATGGAAAAAAAGCAGCATGAAAGCTGGTGGACTGAGTAGCTGGCTTTTGTGGTGCATCTAAGTGGGTGGTTAAGGGTTTGATTTTAGTTTGATATTATGGAGCTTTTCCCACCTCTCCTACAGTAAGACATAAAGTAGGTTATCATCACTGCATTGCTGGATGTCCCAATTGCTACCCAGAAAATTTTTTAAAAAAGTTTATAGACCTCTGGACTAGTTTTTGCGGTGGACCTGGCCTGCTAAAGAGAGACTGTTACCATCTCTCATGGGATGGTTCTGCTGTTCTCCTTCAGCAAATATATTTAATGATGTTATTGTTTGACTCCCCAGGGTCGCTGGCCAGGAAGCAGACAGACTGGCTTTACCAACTGTTTGCTATTTATCAAAATGTCACATTCCTTTGTATAAATGAGATCTAGTGCCTGTTTCATACATTGCAAATCTTCCAGGAAGAAAGGGTGTGTTCTTTTATTCTAAGTCTTATGTAAATGTAGCGTCTGGACCAATCAGACACACCATTTTTCATTAGATTTAACAAATCAGTTATTCATTAGATTAACAACTAGTCACAGACCCTTCACCCAATAAACATACTGGGTGCCAGGATGTCTGTGAACGACACCAGGCCCCTGGTCAGCAGTCTGCGGTTTGGTTAGATTCTGAGAAGATGAAAATTTGAGCTACAACGCTCCTAAGGACACCCTAAGTTTGCGCCAGGTTTCGGCCTTGACTTTCCAATTCACCGGGATTCTCTGACTCAAACTGGTTCTTTTTCATCAACCAACTTCAGCAAAGATCAACTTGAGCCTTC
>NW_015666578.1:78194-88549 GCF_001515625.1 Sinocyclocheilus rhinocerous
GGAGGCACTAACAGCTGCTGAACACAGAGAGCAGCTTGAAAAAGCCACCAGACAGGACTTGGAAAGAGAACTGTTTCACACAAAATTACAAAATGAAGTATGTGGAACTTAATGAGAAAGACACTTGAGTTAACGCCTATGACTGCCACCTGCAAGCAGCCCGAGCTGAAATCCAAGTCCTTTCTCAGCAGCGAGACAACTCCAAACACCAGTCGGGTAAAGTCAAATGAAGCCAAAGTGAATTCAATGTCACCCTTCTAGAGGATCACTGCAGACACACACACCATGTGGCCCCACAGACCCCAACGAGCTGGCCAAAGACAATACATCTGGCAACCTAAATACTGCAGAGATCCTGAGGACATCAAAGGAACTGATCCTGAGAGTGGCCTCACCAGCAGCTTAAACAAGCCATCATAAAGGAATTCTCAGACCCAGAGTCTGAACATGGACTGATCGCTGCTGATTCTGAACTTCACAACTCAGAATCCAAAGCGGGCACCAGAAGGCATCCCCCTCACTTCTGAAATGATGGCTACGCCCCTGGTTTGACTGGTGAGCCTTCTAAGAACTGGTTTGCCTTTTCAAGGGCTAGAGAGCTACCACAAAGCCAGGTCTTACCTCACTGAATACGTCTCATCTTTCCCAGTAATGCTAGCGCGGCAGCGGCAAACACAACAGGCTTGTTCGAGATGCATCAGCGCCATGCAGACTGATCGGCGCACGACACCAAAGCAGGTAAAAGCGATCCAAAAGCATAAAGAGAGTCGCCTGCTTTCCAATCACTCCTGTGGCACCCCGATGCCGCACACCGACGGGTCCGTGTAGCGCTGATGCAGCCCGAACAAGCCTAAACACACCATCAACAATGGCGGACGTTGCATTGCTATTGATGTTAATGGCTTTGCGAACCTACATCGGCATTCAAACACGGCGAATCAAATGTATCCATGTTTAGCTGCTATTTCAAAAATGGCAGTCAAAAGTTTCTGTTCATCTTGTTGGTCACAGTAACCCTGCCCCCAGCCCCTGATGCAAGCGGTTCTTACTTCTATACCAGCTATGTTTTGGTGCTATTTACGAACCACTTTTCCTGGTTCTGACCTGGTGCTTTGGGTGTCGAAAGACAAATAACCGATTTGAAACTAAGCTCTGGCTTCGAACCAGCACTAAAACTGCCTTGGTGGAAAAGGGCTATCAGATAAACAAATGAGCAACAAACTCGTTGTCTTAAAGCTGCTTTAGACAATGGAGCACATGTGGAAGAAAACAAATTGGTATTTTTTTCCCTTAAATCCCTGAAATGTATTTCAGGCTGCTGTTGCTGAAGCTATCAGGTCTGCATATTTTTAGCGAACCTGATAGCTAAGACAGATTTTTGATCCTACCTATAAGCATGCTATCGCTTTTTATAAACTATAAGCTGCCAAACCAATCACAGGCGAAGAATGGAGTGCCACAAGTATGCTTCCTGTAGGCAATAACATGAGAAGACATTTAATTAACTGTCACGGTTATGCTGATGATACTTCAGCTTTATAGGTCCAGACTAGGTTCTGAAGTGGTGCAACGACTATACTGGAGAGGTAGTATTTTCCTTTCTAGGCAGTATTTATACTGCACAGTGTAACCACCCAGAGTTTGGTTATGTTTTCTTTAGTGTTTTCGTTGATTTTGTATGTAGTACTACTACCATGCTCTAGGGGGCCTGCTCCTCTGTATTTAGCCAGGTAAGAGGGGTGAAGTTAGTATTTCTCCAGTACAGTAGGTGGCGATAATGCTCCTAAGGAGTTATTCGCCATAAAACAAGAAGAAGAAGAAGAAGAAGAAGTTAGTAGATTCGGTGGCTGACCACGCACTTGGAGGGAGGCAGGAGCTCTGGAACGTGCAAGTGGCGGTTAAGCCGACATCGCTTGTTTTTACAGTATTCAAGTACGGATTAAAATAAACAGTGAAGTTCAGAAAAGTGCCTAGGAACAACTGCGTCGGCAGAAGGGGAAAAGTTCTGACAGGCAGAGCAGAGAACAAAAGTTTGCTGTTGTGCAGTCATGGATGAAGATTCTGAAGAATCGATAATGGAGGACAGGTCAGGATTTACGGAGGTATACTCAAGAAAGAAAAACTCAAAACGTAAGAAATCTTCTAAGGACCAGGAAGATAGTGGGGATATGGTGGTAACTACACAAGATACAATAAAAAAACAAAAAACAAAGCAGATCAGGAAAATCCAAGAGAACAATTGTACAAAATACTGAGGAGAATGGTTTTAAAGTTATGTTGACATTTGAAAAGAGTTCAGGAAAGCATTTGCATCCAATAGGACTATCCAAAGCGATCGATAAAATCATTGGAACAGTTGTTTTGGCTAAATGTTTAGGACAAGGGAGAGTTCTGATAATAGTGAAAGATGTTGGACAAAAAAACAAACTACTAAAGATGAAAGAAATGAATGGGGAAAAGATTACATCCAAAGAGATTGGAGTAGCTAAGGTTGAAAAGGGGGTAATATATGGAATTCCAACATATATAACCACTGATGAAATTCATGAAAATATAAAAGGAGGGAAAATTGTTAATGTGAGAAGACTGTATAAAAACAAGGAAGGACAACGACAGGAAAGTATGAGTATCTTGCTGACATTTGAAGGGAAAATGCCTGAAAAGGTACAAATTCACCTGTATGGGGAGAGGTACCAACATGGATAATTCCTGATGTTAAAATTGATCTAGAGATATTGGATAAGAAAAGAGAATGGGAGGAAATGGGTAGTATTAAATATAATGTAAATAAGTATATACAGGAAAGATTTTATGCAAGTATGCACATTTATACTGATGGATCTAAAGACCCCAAAACAGGGCTTACAGGAGTAGGAATATATATTCCAGATTTTAAAATATCCATAACTAAAAGATTAACATCTAAATTGTCAATATATACTGTTGAAATGGTTGCTATCATAATAGGACTAACATGGGTAGAGGAAGTAAGACCAGACAGAGTAGTGGTATGCTCTGACTCTGCTTCTGTTTTAACATCATTGATTACTCGGCAATCTTCTAGAGAAGATTTGATGTGTGAAATATTTACATTATTATGGCGTATACAAAGAAAAGGAGTGGTAGTTGGATTCTGCTGGGTACCAGCACATGTGGGAATAGCTGGTAATGAATCTGCTGATGAATTAGCAAAAAATGCTTTAAAAAAAGAAGTAATAGATTTTAATGTCCCTTTAAGTAAATGTGAAATTAAAACTATCATTAAGGAACATATTATTAAATAATGGCAGGACATATGGAATACAGGTAATAAGGGAAGGCATTTATATAATATAAAAAAAATGGTTAATACTAAAAGAAGTGTAAGTGGTAGAAATAGAAAAGAAGAGGTTATTATAACTAGGATGAGACTTGGACACTCGGGATTGAACGCTTCACTGTTCATAACTGGAATACATGAGACTGGTCTATGTGGGAATTGTGGGGAGAAAGAAACAGTGGAGCATGTAATATATAATTGTACAAGGTATGATGAAGAAAGAAAGGAATTAATATCATATTTAAACAAAAAGTTTTGGAATACTTATTAGGATATGAGTTTAACAGAGATAGAGAAGGATACAGGATATTAATAAAATACATATATACTACTGGGTTAAGTGAAAGGATTTAAATATAGAATGCGGATGCTCTATTCTATTCTGGATCTTTAGGAGACCACGGATTTAGTCTGGAGGAGCTGAACACGCAGCGCCAGGTGGAGCCTGGGGAGAAGGAATGGGATGGAGCATCGAATAATATTTAAGTAGGAATATTTGTGTATATACGTGTGTAAGAACAGGAAAATCAAAAACAAGGAATAAATTGATAATAAATAAACCATGACTGCATAACAGCAAAAGTAGGTGGCGATATGCACACAGGATGTAACACGCTAAAAAACAGAAGAAGAAGAAGTTAGTATTTGTTTAGTGAAGGGGAAGCATGGTTTGTCTCTCATGGTTCACCCAAGATACTCAGAGTCCAGATTGAGAAACTGTGGTTTTAAGCTCAATCAAAAGGACTTTTTTATATACAGGTGCATCTCAATAAATTAGAATGTTTTGGAAAAGTTCATTTATTTCAGTAATTCAACTCAAATTGTGAAACTCGTGTATTAAATAAATTCAGTGCACACAGACTGAAGTAGTTTAAGTCTTTGGTTCTTTTAATTGTGATGATTTTGGCTCACATTTAACAAAAACCCACCAATTCACTATCTCAACAAATTAGAATATGGTGACATGCCAATCAGCTAATCAACTCAAAACACCTGCAAAGGTTTCCTGAGCCTTCAAAATAGTCTCTCAGTTTGGTTCACTAGGCTACACAATCATGGGGAAGACTGCTGATCTGACAGTTGTCCAGAAGACAATCATTGACACCCTTCACAAGGAGGGTAAGCCACAAACATTCATTGCCAAAGAAGCTGGCCCTCCCAATGTCAGATTTTTATTGATTGATTTTAAGTGATTTTGACAGGCCATGGCATTTTCTTTTGGACAGACTTGGAAACCATGTTCACATTTGTGGACATTTGTCTTGGTTAAGATCCTCCCCAGCTTAATAGAGCCCATATGGTGGGGGTCCTCTCAGTGTTGTTGATGTAACAAAATAAAGGAAATCCAATCTTTTGTTGCCCAGAAATTATTGTATTGTTTGTTTAAATTTGGATATATGTTGTAAACATGTACTGTGACTTTCTCCATGCATGGTAACACCATTCAGGATATGAAAATCCATATTAAAAAGTTTAAACGTCATAAAAAGAGGGATTTTGAGTGTAAATAAAAATAAACCGGTTGCTCTTATCATTAACTACTTTGGTAAATATAATTTTGGTGTAATTTGGAGTGCCAAAAGGCTCAGTCTTAGGCATTCTCTTCTTCTAAAATGTGTTCATATTGTATGAGAAGGAAATCTTTGTATTTGTCATTAAATTGCCTTCTCTGCAATGTTCAGGAATCAGACACACTTCAGTCTGTCTCTTTGCAGCCTTGCATTTAACCTTGTATAGTCAAACTTTAAAAGTGTCCTCCTGGTAGATTGTACAATTTTACTTTGAAATGTTGCAGCTTTGCAATACTTGTTTATCTTTTAGGCAGTTTTACACATGTCTAGTATCATCAACTGAAACAGCTAGTTTTCTAGCAGTGGTTTTAATTCGCTGCAACAGAGACTCTCTTCTGTTCATGGGAATTACTCAAATGAACACCTCCAGGTAGGTTTCTATTGTTCTTGGTCTTATTGTTGCTTTGGGTTGTGGCTATGCTACTGTTTCTGCTTGTTTCACCTGACTGAGTTTGTCATCTGTGTGTTCTAGTTAAAATAAGCTTGAACAAAGGCAAGTGATTGCTGAAATCATCAGACATCTTTATTTAAAAGTGTGGTACCACATTTGTGTATGCAAAATTCGGATTATTACTGCAGCCACTGGAGTAATCAGCTTCAGCTTCAGCCTCAGGCCCAACAAATACGATTTCATTCCAGCTATTCTTTTTTTTCACCCACCCCATATACACAGCACAAAATAATAAAAAAAAAATTTCACTGATTTATACATTCTCGGAGAGACAGAACAATCAACCATCACTAGAACTGTTGTGATGTTCACTGTTTTCACTTGGTGAAAGTTGCTTTGGCGTGGCAGGAAAGGTCAGTGTTGACAGAGCAAACACATCTCCAACAGAAGTCAAGTTAGCCGAGTCTCATTTCTTCCCAAGACTATGATAATTCCTGGTCTACGAGTGGTAATTATAGACTGTGCTCAAAAAGGAAAAGAATGCAGGTTTTGAATGACATGACAGTTAAATTTTAATATCTTGGTGAAATATCCCTTTCAATAAACAGAATAATTAACAAATTAAAAGAGAGTAAATATATGGAAATATGCGTATTTTCCTTATGTGGTCCTCATACCCAAAGACAGGGATTCCCAAACTGTTTTTTTATAGCTGAATACTTTAGATGTTAAATATTTTACTGGAAGTGCCTCCCCAAATTTTAAGTTATATTTTAATAATTAAACAACATATTCACATTTTCACGGTTCTCTAATTATAATGTTATTTTTTTTAGTATTTGTATTTGTTTGTAATAAAAATTGTATAAAAATTATATTTTAATTAAGTATATATTAGTTTAATTAACTATATATTAAAAATTATATTTTATTTAATGAATAATTTAATAATGCTTTATTTAATCATTACAGTTTGTTTTCTGCACATTTATATATATATATATATATATATATATAATTAAAATAAAAAATATATTAAATTAAAGGCAACCTTTCTCCCACTTTTTCATTACATTGTGCTTCTGATGAAGTTGTTTCTCATCAGTAATAAATTCATAGACTCTTTATTTAAATTTTAGCTGGTCCTCTCTTGCTAAACTTCATTATGACACCATTTTACATGCAGTACTTTAAACTTACAGTATAAACCTCATGCCTTAGACTATACTGTAAGTGTAAATGAATAGGCTTCACAAAGCAGATGTGAAGAGAACAGACATTTACACTCAAGGTTGACTGATAAATGGGCTGTGGGAATGTGTAAAGGAAGTGTGAAAAGCCTACACTTTTCTGAAAATATCTCTCTTTGCCCTGACTGATGTATTAATCTGATTATGGGTGAGAATACCTCAAAGTCAGTTTGCCTCATTAGATGACACTGACTTGTGTTAAGATGAAACTGATCAGGTCTGTGTGTATAAATAAAGCGTGTGTGTGTGTGTGTGTGTGTGTGTGTGTGGTGAACATCATGACTCGTCTCTGCAGGTGAGAGATGGACTGATAGTTGTCACACCTGTGCACACAGAGAAAGACAGATAGCTATCTGAAGATATATCTAAGATATATCTAAGATAAAAGCCCTCTCTACCTCTTCCAAAACTGTTCTCTGACTCCATATCTAATACTGACAATGGTGAACAAAAAAAAATGTTCTCCTGCCCTTTTTAAAAAAAAATGCAATTGTGTTGTTTCAAAACTTCAGAATAACACTTTTAGAGAGAGAGAGAGAGAGAGAGAAATGTGCAAGTTCTGAAAATATATCCTAGTTTCGAAGCTCAGAATCCAATGAAAATGTAATTGTTCAGTTTTCAGTCTCCACAATATTACTTTTCAATAAACCTCAGTTATCAAAAATGTATTTTTTCCCAGTCTTCAAAAATATATACACTTCAAAGTTCAATCTTCAACAGATTTTGTTGTAGAATATATCAATGTTGCATTCAAATGATACCACTATACCAGAACCAGAGATTGTCTTACTAGGGAGATGAGAGGGTCTGTATTACTTACTATTGGAGAAAGTGTAACGGTCAACTTGGATCACGTGTGCCTTAATAACCAATCACATTACAGCCTTGACGTCATTGAATTTCAGTCAGAGCTGTGCGACACTTAATCGCCATTTACAGATACCATAGGAATGAATGAGAAGTGCCGTAACCTGTACCCCACCCATATCGCCAGTAGAGCTTCTCCTGGGGGAAATAGGATAGTGATTGCCCACTATTTCAGCGGCCTTACTTGCAGAAGTATTTCTCTCATTTATGTTCTTCATAGGCTATTCAAGTTTATTGTACAATAGATGAAATGAGACTATAGGGAGATGCACATTCTCTTGTGGCTACAAGAAACACATTACTTTACAACCTAAAGAAGGTTTGTATTATATAAAAAATCTAGTATTGTTCCACAATGTAAAACTGCACCTGAGGACCGCAGTATCTGTAGCTGATATGGTCTTTCTGGTACAGCATGGCTGCTTTGCCTTTCCAAACCAATCTGATTTTATAAGAATAACTCACACAGTCCATATCCTTAATCCTAGTGTCCCCATGTGCTACAAGGAGGAGTCCTCCATAAGGTGACTGATTAAGAGAGACGTAAAAGATTCATGAGATGCAGCAGTGTTACTCGCTACCATCTGACATGCAGTAATGGAGCTATAAGAGCTGCCATCTGTAAGTGAGATGGTGAATTTGATAGATGCAAGACAAAAAACTTCTGCTTTTCAAAGTGCCAGATTGCTATAATCAGTGTCCAGCTGGCGGTGAGAAATCTCTCACTTTTCACATCGATATGCCTGTGACATGGGTTCTGAATGTGTGGTTGTCAAGTACAAGAGTTGATCTCCACAGGCACAGAGGCAGAATGAGTTCAGCCTCACATCAGGACTCCAGTACTAGTTTCTCAACCCCACGATGAAAACGTCAAGACCTCGGACATGTTTCACACATCTCGCATTCCTGACAGCATTTCAGCTGCATAGTAGAACTGCAGTGCAATACAGAAATGTAAAAGTGATTTGAGTATTTGAGTAGTTCTGTTGATACTGTCATAAATTATAATATGGACTCATTTTTTCATAAGGTGTGAACATTCATATGGTATTTAAAATACAAGCAGTGATCTATAAACCATTTAAATTGTCTGCAATCAGTTAGATGTGAATAGAAAGTGCTGTTTGTGTGCTGTTCGTATTTGTTGCATCTGGCAGATTATGTTGGCTGTATTGTGTGTGTGTCAGGGTTATCATCGTTAATTAAAACAATTAAACACACTGATGAGCAATGACTGTGTTAGTGCCAGTAGATACGTTTACATGGACACTTTTTGCTTCCATCGGAATTAATTCATTCTGATTGACGAATCTGAAATCTGAAACCGATCAAGTGTTTACATGTCCTCTCGCTCGGACTACAAAAGGAATAAACCACCCCTTACAATCCGATCGAAATTTTAGTCGGATCTGGCAAATTCAATCCGATTGACATGGTTACATGTGACTTTTTTATTCTGATTGTGCTTCTAGTCCTATTACGATCGGATTAGTAGAGTCCATGTAAACGCAGCTAGTGACAAGTAACATCTTATTTGATCATTATATTTACATGTTAAATAATCTACATTTAGCATGTGCTATGATATCTGTTAATTTAACCTGAAAAAGGTTCAATTAATTGGTTCCACAACAACCACTCAGTTGTGATTAAATTAGTTGGAACATTTTATTTTATTTATATATTTCATTTTATTTAATTTTTTTGTTTTAATAATCAACTTCAAAATAGTTTTATGTTACAAATGACATTCCTCTAACTCAGTGTAGGTTGTTGGCTGAACATAATTTCATAAAAAAATTGTCATAACTAAAAGATTGATGCAAACTGTTGTGTTAATTTTTGAGCCAAAATGTTTGTTTTTAGAGTGTTGGCAACTAACTGATAAAACTAATAAAATATGTTAAAATAAATAAGTACTAAAATTACTAAAACTGAATATGTATGTATTTATGTATTTATTTATTGTTTGTTTGTTTGTTTGTTTGTTTGTTTAAAAAAACTAATAAAAATGAAAAAAGAAACATACAAAAACTTAAACTAAAAATAAAATGAGAGCTGAAAATATAAAACAAAAATATAAAAAGCCTTGTCTTTACTCACCATGATGTCCATGGAATAAACTTCCACTGACCCTGTCCTACTCTCTCTCGAAATAAACGTTCTGTTAAGCAGGGAGAGTTTTGCCTCTAATGCCCTTAGCTGAGTGTTTGTTCACCTTTCCTCTTCACTTTATGTCTTTGATTGTTGTGTCCCAACAGTACTTCTCTTATCCTAGTGAGGCTTATCGGTGAGGCCCGTGCCAGAAGAATTGTTGAAAGGGCTGAGGAGCAAATCTGTCTGTATTCCCTTTCCAATGTAATTGTGATTGGTGGGATTGAACATGAACATTTTCCATCACAACCTTCAACTGGGATGCCATGAAACATTAAAGCATGCAATTTCCTGCTAGCAGCACCAAGCAGAACTGCAGAAAATATTGATTGTTACTGTTATTGCCTCCCTTTCTAGCCAGAGGAAAACAGTGATTCCCAATTCTGTTTCTGGAGGCACTACATATTTTGGAGGTCGCCCTAATCCAGGGGTGTCAAACTCAATTCCTGGAGGGTTGGAGCCCTGCAGAGTTGTGTTCCAACCCTGCTCCAACACACATACCATGTAGGTTTCAAGTAAGCCTGAAGGACTTGATTAGTTGGATCAGGTGTGTTTAATCAGGGTTGAATCTAAACTTTGCAGGGCTCCGGCCCTCCAGGAATTGAGTTTGATACCCTTGCTCTAATCAAACACACCTGATTCATCTCATCAGTATCATTATTAGGTGCTGTCCACACGAACACCGATATTTTCAAAACCGCAGCTTTTTCTATGCGGTTTGGCCATTGGTCCACACGCAAACGCAGTATCAGTTCTCTGAAACCGAACCTTTTTGAAAACTCCTGCCAGTGTGAAGATTTTCA
>NW_015666578.1:90219-94482 GCF_001515625.1 Sinocyclocheilus rhinocerous
GAAATTTTAGTCGGATCTGGCAAATTCAATCCGATTGACATGGTTACATGTGACTTTTTTATTCTGATTGTGCTTCTAGTCCTATTACGATCGGATTAGTAGAGTCCATGTAAACGCAGCTAGTGACAAGTAACATCTTATTTGATCATTATATTTACATGTTAAATAATCTACATTTAGCATGTGCTATGATATCTGTTAATTTAACCTGAAAAAGGTTCAATTAATTGGTTCCACAACAACCACTCAGTTGTGATTAAATTAGTTGGAACATTTTATTTTATTTATATATTTCATTTTATTTAATTTTTTTGTTTTAATAATCAACTTCAAAATAGTTTTATGTTACAAATGACATTCCTCTAACTCAGTGTAGGTTGTTGGCTGAACATAATTTCATAAAAAAATTGTCATAACTAAAAGATTGATGCAAACTGTTGTGTTAATTTTTGAGCCAAAATGTTTGTTTTTAGAGTGTTGGCAACTAACTGATAAAACTAATAAAATATGTTAAAATAAATAAGTACTAAAATTACTAAAACTGAATATGTATGTATTTATGTATTTATTTATTGTTTGTTTGTTTGTTTGTTTGTTTGTTTAAAAAAACTAATAAAAATGAAAAAAGAAACATACAAAAACTTAAACTAAAAATAAAATGAGAGCTGAAAATATAAAACAAAAATATAAAAAGCCTTGTCTTTACTCACCATGATGTCCATGGAATAAACTTCCACTGACCCTGTCCTACTCTCTCTCGAAATAAACGTTCTGTTAAGCAGGGAGAGTTTTGCCTCTAATGCCCTTAGCTGAGTGTTTGTTCACCTTTCCTCTTCACTTTATGTCTTTGATTGTTGTGTCCCAACAGTACTTCTCTTATCCTAGTGAGGCTTATCGGTGAGGCCCGTGCCAGAAGAATTGTTGAAAGGGCTGAGGAGCAAATCTGTCTGTATTCCCTTTCCAATGTAATTGTGATTGGTGGGATTGAACATGAACATTTTCCATCACAACCTTCAACTGGGATGCCATGAAACATTAAAGCATGCAATTTCCTGCTAGCAGCACCAAGCAGAACTGCAGAAAATATTGATTGTTACTGTTATTGCCTCCCTTTCTAGCCAGAGGAAAACAGTGATTCCCAATTCTGTTTCTGGAGGCACTACATATTTTGGAGGTCGCCCTAATCCAGGGGTGTCAAACTCAATTCCTGGAGGGTTGGAGCCCTGCAGAGTTGTGTTCCAACCCTGCTCCAACACACATACCATGTAGGTTTCAAGTAAGCCTGAAGGACTTGATTAGTTGGATCAGGTGTGTTTAATCAGGGTTGAATCTAAACTTTGCAGGGCTCCGGCCCTCCAGGAATTGAGTTTGATACCCTTGCTCTAATCAAACACACCTGATTCATCTCATCAGTATCATTATTAGGTGCTGTCCACACGAACACCGATATTTTCAAAACCGCAGCTTTTTCTATGCGGTTTGGCCATTGGTCCACACGCAAACGCAGTATCAGTTCTCTGAAACCGAACCTTTTTGAAAACTCCTGCCAGTGTGAAGATTTTCAGAAACTTTGGTTGCAGTGTTGTTGTGTAGCCGGTGAAACCGGAGAGTTTGACTGGTGACATCGAAGTCTGGCAATAACCTGGTAATAACCGGTAATAACCTTTTTTTCAGACTTCTTATTGGCCAACATGGCTTTACGGTTAGGGTTATATCGCCACCTGTTTGTTTGGCATGCTCTTGACCGTGCTTTATAGTGTGTTTTTGCATTTTCATGTGGACAAGGTTTTTTTTTTTTTTAATGGAGGAAAAACTAATTCAAGTTTTATTACGCAGTATCACATGACATGAGCAGCAGTGATTTTGTTCTGAACATCAGCAGGGCTGCAATTTTGCTGTATATAATAACAACCGTACTGATATTCAGAACAACAGATGTAACACATTTTAGACAAAATATTTCCAGTTACTCTGTCTGTTTTTGCTCTACCAATGAAAATAGTTACACACACAGCTACACACAGTGATGTGGTGTTTTGTTCCTGAATGAATCAACATTTTGAACAAATCACTTGAGTGGATGATTCAGTCCAACAGCACTGGGACGTTTTACTGTTTGAATCATTGCAGCTCCAGTAGGTGGAGACAGGCAATTGTCTTTATGAGAGAATCATTGAATAATTCCCTCAAATGATTCATTCAAAATTACAAATTCATCCTGGAATGAAACATCAAGTAAAATAAAACTGGGTTATGCATCTTTAAACTTTCTGCACCAGTCTTCCTTTATAAGCCTCTCACTGTTTACAGTGACCATTCTTTTTTGTTTACCATTTCTGTTTACCTCTTCTACTTTTTTCTTTGCTGTCAAAACAACTTTTTTTTTTTTTATTCTAATAATGTGTTTTTCACAAAAGCAAGTGTTTGTGACAGTGCACAGTTTATCAAAGATTTTTCTGGAGGCTGCAGACAGTCTGAGATCTAAGTAGAGCTCTGTGTTTTTTCCCGCTCACCCTAAATAAATGAATCAACTTACTAGGCAGGCCCTAATTTCATAACAGAGCGAAACAGCATCAAGGCCATGTAGCAAATCAGTGACAGTATTAATGCTGACAGCAGAAACTCTGCAAGCTGTTGCCCAAGCATGCTGAGTCAGTGTTTGAGCCTGAGTGAAGTAAAGGCCATGTTTGAAGCAGCAGAACTGCTCAACATAGTGTGCTTACCATTACTTTCACCTAACACTGAAGCATAATTGCATCTGTATAAGGATAATGGCAGTAATTTTCGGCTGATACAGTAATACAGTCATTACTGAACTCTGACAGGATGATCAGGAGCCCAGTGTGAAGTGGAGTTGACTGCCTGCAAAATATCATCCTTGTTATAGAGCCACTTACCAACTAAATAAATAATAATTAATATTATTTAATATTATTATAATACATTTTCAAAGCTTCATAAAAATACAGTTGAACCACTGATGTCACATGAACTATTTTGTCAATATTCTTGGTAGCTTTCTGAGCCTTGAACGTGGTAGGACCTTTGCTGTCGATGGAGGATCAGAAAGCTCTCGGATTTCATCAAAAATCTTAATTTGTGTTCCGAAGATGAACGAAGGTCTTAAGGTTTGTAACGACATGAGGGTGAGTAATTAATGACTGAATTTTAGTTTTTTGGTGAACTATCCCTTTAATAAAATTAGATTTACACAGTGGTGTATGAAGTACTTGAAAGCCACACTTGAGTAAAAGTACAGATATCGTTATAGAAAATGACCATTTAGAATATTACCTGAGTAAAAGTTTTAAAGTATGCGATGTTTATTGTACTTAAGTATGAAAAGTATTTTTTTAAACATTAAACATACTTAAGTATTAAAAGTAAAAGTACAAGTAAATTCAAAATAAAAAAGGAGCAAATAAATATTAAAAATTGTTCTATACACAGTTTGAGCAACAGGATTGAGTTCAGTTCTTTCTTTCTTCCATTTTGTAGCTTTGGGTTCGCATAAGAGCCACTTCATCTGGTACAAAGACTCTTTCATTTCAACATAAGAAAACATTTCTCGCAAATATGGAATCTGCACCTGAAGTGGCATTTAGATTGTTTAATGCAGCTCACAGGGACATGGTCATGGATACATTTAACCTGCAGATACAAATGCATAAATAATGTTTTGTTCTAAACATAAAATGTTGAATATTGATATTTGAAATTATTTAAAACATGAAAAGATGCTTGAAATGTGAAATTAAAGCCGTCAGTAGTATGGGGTGTAAATCGGATGGTTCGTCACGATTTGATACGATTCTCATACCCAGCGATATGATATTTGTTAAAAATCTTCTCTACAGATAACCAAAATATAAATAAAATAAATGTAATAAAACAAAGACACAAGTTCAATAAACAGTGCTTTTCAGGTTTTTCAGTCCAGTCTAAAATAAATTTTCAGGTACGCTTCATAAATGTAAAAATCAAATATAAAATAACTAGTCTTCATAGTCTTCATAGTAACATAGTCTTCAGTGTATAAATTAAATATAGATTAATCATTTTTGATGTTACAAAGGTTATTTAGTCAGGAGTAGTGAGCACTTTTGTTTTGATTTTTCTTTGACAGCATTAGATTTATTATTAGTTTGCTTTCACTTTAAGAACGAAAGCACAGATTTAATATACTGATACACATGCCTTTTCTTTCTCAACTGTTTACATTAAGACATATGCCTAACCGACTGTGTTTACTATGATATTCGC
>NW_015666578.1:106070-112992 GCF_001515625.1 Sinocyclocheilus rhinocerous
GTAATTTTGTCTGTATTTATTCATCCATGCACAAAAAAGCGGAAGAGAGCTCAATTTAGTATTCGCGCGGTGTAGACGTGGCTGTCTGTGTGCGTGCGCTTCAGATGTGTGCTCACAGAAAACATCTCACACCGCGCTCGACTGTTCCGCCAACAATCCCGAGCGTCTTTTATGCTCACCTTGTGCCTTCGGGCAGTCCTTATGTCGAGTCATGATACGTGAGTTTGAACGAGAATGCACGAGTTGGCAGTAATGCATAGATGGACATTATGTGAAAATGTGGACAGTGCCAAAATAAAGGTGCCTATTTATACTACACATATCGATATTTTACACGTGGCATCGATGCATTGTATCGTCAGACATCGTATCGATGTATCGATCCATATCGATGAATCGTTACACCCCTAGTCAGTAGGTGGCAGCAAGTCACTGTTAATGAGTGAGTCATTGAGATTCAACTGATTCATTCAAACAACTGATTGATTCAGGAATGATGGATTTGACTGTTTTAATGAGGGAGTCACTGAATCACTCGTTCAAAAAACAGATTCATTCAGAAACGCCGTCCTGTGTGTTGCTCAACGACGCAAAACAGTGCTGTTTGGAACTATTTTCTTGGTTGAAATTGACCAAAAACAGGCAATATTGTGTCTAAAATATAAGTACTAAATTAATTAAACTTGTATAAAATCAATATTACATTTCTTATCATGCTGATATCTGGAGGAAAAAACGGCACTCTTAGTGTGATATATAGATCATCTATATTAAATTTTATAAATATAAAAGGCATAGAGGCATTTTGCCTCTTATCGTGAATTCAATGGCCATTCTAAATGCATTTTAATAGATAAATCACACAGTGCACTCCCTGGTGTGTTTTTGTTTGGTTTTTGTGATATACTCGATAATTTCAGATCGCACATCTTTAAAACAACACTTACTTTGTTAGCGCAGAATACCGCACACCCCAGCCTCGACTTGAGTGGAAAATGAAATTAACCGTGGTTGTGTGAGCACTTATTTGCACATGCGCGAATGTGTGATTGGTTTCTTGCTGTCTGTGTTCCGACATTATTTTGTAGTAAGTAATGAATATGCTTCGGGGAAATGTAGTAAAAGTATACATTTTGATTAGGTAATATGGTGGAGTAAAAGTGAAAGTTGACAGAAATATAAAAACTTAAGTAAAGTACAGATTATCCCAAAAAATACTTAAGTACTGTAAAGAAGTATTATTTCTTCGTTACATTACACCACTGGATTTACACAGCGCACGCAACGCCTCTGCACTTACTCCCGATTTCTCTAAACATGGGGACAGGAGAGCTGTCAGTCAATCAATGGGAAAACAAAGTAACTGCTGTTACTTATTTGAAAAAGTTACTCATTAAAGTCTGAATAAAATCTGATTACGTAACATACGCTACTTGGAATGCGTTACCCCCAACATTGCTTGGGAGTCAGTTAAAGGTGCATTAAAGGGGTCATATGATGCGATTTCAAGTTTTCCTTTCTCTTTGAAGTGTTACAAGCTGATTGTGCATAGATAAGATCTCTGAAGTTGATCGCCCCTATTTTGATAACTCCGCCCCAAATATACATACACAACCCTGGCAGCGACAATAGCATAATCTGCTATGCCTGCCGGCTGAGGGCATAATGTCATCAATAAGTGAAAGCGATGTGTTACTATGGTATTCAACGTAAAAATCAACATAACTTACCTATCAAGAAAAAACAAAGCAACCTCGGTGTCCAATTCCAGGTCCGATTCCACATCCTGTGCACTTAGGGCCTGTTTACACCTGGTCATTTCATGCATTTTCGCTGATCGGATATCTATCGGATTTGTTCAAATGTTTCCATTCACACTGGTTTGAGCGATCGGATTTATATCCGTCTCGAATGCGTTTCGGAGGGCATTTACACCTCGCCTTTTCACGATCGATAGCTATCCGATCAGACAAAACGCATGAAGTGACCTGGTGTAAACAGCCCCATACTGAGCGCTCTCTTCTCTCTATCATTACTAGACACGCCCCTTATTGCTGATTGTGTTTTGGGTAGTGATGGGATAAACGAAGCATTTTGAAGCTTCAAATCAATTGAACCAATTGCTTTGCAAAATTATTCATTGTTTCGAAGCGCTCAAAACACCACACTCTGGTGACGCCCGCTGGTCAAAACTGTGTAAATGCAACAAAAACTCAGGCTAAAACATACATAAAAACAGCTTTTAAAAAACCCAATGTAAATGCTTTGTTGAAAGTATAATAATGCAATCAAAATAATAAAATACCATTTAAAATGAAGTGTCTGTATAATATGCGTCTTTAATAAAAATAATAATTACTAATTTGCAAGGGCTCATTTTGTTTGTTTTATGGAGAGCTTGTCTAAACAGGCCAGTAGAGACTATTAACTACACATCCTTTTAATTACACAAATGTCTCATTAAAATGTCTACAAATTGATCAATCTGTTCCGAGATCGTATAAAACCATAGACACTGATTCAGTGGTTCGCCGCTGGGGGGCGTAGTGAACTCGCATGATTCACGGGTTCACAGAGATCGCCCCCCTAAGGCGAACAATTGAAATTTCGAAATGTTTCTAAACAGTTATGACGTAACAAAGCCTCGTTTACTGAAATCACGTGACTTTGGCATTTTGATACGCGCTCCGAACCAAATGAGAAAACAAATGATTCGCAAAGGTTTCGAAGCTTCATGAAGCAATGTTTCAAAAGTGGCCATCACTAGTTTTGGGACTCAGTCCGACACTGTGGTCAAATGTGTTTTTCAAATATTGCTTAGTGCACCTTTAAACAAATACATTTAATATAAATAAAATAAAAGTGTATGGTAATATATAATTGCATTATGAATAAAAAAGGATATCTATGAAAAATTTCAGTCAGGATTCAGGCCTCATCATAGCACAGAAACTGCGCTCGTTAAAATTACAAATGACTTACTTCTAGCTTCTGACCAAGGATGTCTCAATACTAGTTTTACTTAATCTCAGTGCTGCGTTCAACACTATAGACCATGACATATTCTTAGACTGACTACAAAATTACACTGGTATTCAGGGACAGGCATTATGGTGGTTTAGATCGTACTTAGCAGACCGTTAACATTTTGTCTACTTAAATGGTGAAAAATCTAAGTTAACACCAGTAAATTATGGGGTGCCGCAAGGATCTGTGTTAGGCCCTGTTATGTTCAATATACATGCTGCCACTTGGCAACATCATTAGAAAACATGGAATTAGTTCCCACTGCTATGCAGATGATACTCAGTTATTTCATCAAGACCAGATGAAATTTCTAAACTATCCAAGTTGACAGAATGTGTTAAAGATATAAAACAATAAATAACCAGTGATTTTCACCTATTAAATTCAGACAAGACTGAGGTATTACTTATTGGACCAAAAACCTGCACACCAAATATTTTTTAGAATACAGTACAATTTGCAACTAGAAGAATGTACTGTTATGTCATCATCTGCAGTTAAAGACCTGGGTGTTATATTAGACAGCAAATTATCTTTCGAAAATCATATTTCATATGTTACAAAAACAGCCCTCTTCCACCTCAGAAACATAGCTAAACTTTGGAACATGTTATCTGTTTCTGACGCAGAAAAGCTAGTTCATGCATTCATGACCTCTCGACTAGAGCAGTGATGCTCTTGAGATCAGGGGAGTGAGGTTTACCTGCACAGCTCTCACTTGTTGACCTCCGTTGCATATGCACAGAGATCATTGGGGTAGGCCATTCATTTGTGGGCTTGCTGTCAAAACCACATTTATACATTACATTAGAGATCTGCACAATATTAGCAGGTGCAGAAAATCACCATTTGTTGGCATGCAGCATTTTTGTAGTTTGTAGCGAAGGTAATTTTTTTTGTGTATAACACGCTAAAGTGCATTTCACAATCACTTTGGACAGCCAACCAAAATTAGTATTCATTTACACATTTTGGATAGGATATACTCGTTTTGGGTGTGTGTTGGTTGGGGAGTATGTCTGACCGTCAGCTGGTGTAATATTGACAGCCTATGTTAAATCAATAATAGATTTAGGACTCTGTCTGCACTGCTGTTTTGTTGTTTGTTTTGTCTGCTTTTTTGTTTGTCTTTTGCAGTCTTATCTATGAATTATTTTGTCTTTTCACTGATTTTGTCTTCCTCTTTTGAATTCTTCATAATTTGGCTGTATTGGGTGACACTGGTTTGTTCTCTGGCATATATGGTGCAGCAGCTGTTTGCTGTGGAGCTGAAAAGTCTGAATCAATCTACTCATATCTCCTGTGTTTTCACTGTGCCCAATTTTTAAGGTTTATCATCATCTCAGGATGTGCTTTGTGTCTCCGCTGAAGTCGCTGGTAGCTGTACCTCTGTACTGTTTCATTTTCACCTTTTTTTTATCGGTTACTGGTCTACTAACAAAATTTGTGTGGGTGCGATGACCGTTAATTTTGGGGAACATCCTGGTTTACCTCGTAGTAAACTGTGCAATGTGAAGCCTTTCTGAATTATGAATCTGCATGTATTATATATGAAAATGGTGTAGCTGTTTTTTTCTGTCTCATCTGTTCAGCAGTACCATGGATAGTTTCCAGGGTATAGATTACAAAAGTCAAATCGCTGTCACTCACTACTGACAGCTCCCAGTTGTTGCAGAAGAAAATTGCGCATTACGACGACACTGTCATATTATGGCTGTTACTGACTATCCTTGCTGAACCAATTGAATTGTTTACAAATAATAGTATGGAATGTCAGTCAAACTGAATTTGAGAAACAATTGTCTTTAGTGTGCACCGGACAATAATGTTAAAACACTCTCATACACAAACTACCTTGTGTGTGAATGTTTATCTCCCTTGTCAAGCAATGTTTGTGAAATCAATCATACATAAGGCCTTTTCATATGGTAATTGTTTCTCATAGGGATGTAAGGTAACTTCAACATTTACAGGGGCTAGTCACTGATTTATATATATATATATATATATATATATCTTTGAGTTTACAAGAAGGGATCAATCCAAAAGTCGTTGTATAAATCCTTTTTGATCATTGCCAAACACCCTACAGTAACTGTAGCATTTTAAATATAGACACTTTCATTACTAAAATTCTGGAAACTGTTTAAAAGAATAATTATACATCACTGTGAGTGGGAACTGTTAAGAAGAAGAAAAGAACAAGCTCACATAAAATTTTGAAATGGGCCATAATGGTATGCAGTTTGTTTATTTATTTATTATATACATTTAAATAAATGAAGGCTTGCAAAACTAATAATTTTACTAGTTAAACAAGTATTGGGGTAAAAATGTTTACTAAATAGGCATATACGTTAACTTATGATGGAGAAGAAGAAAAACAAAACCAGTCCAGGGCAAATAATGTAGTCCATGGGGGAGTCGGGGGTGGAAGGAGCCAGGGAGGAGGCAGGGGCAGGAGCAGGAGGAGCCAGATGTTGGTCTAGAGACCAGCCAGGACTAGTCAAGGGAGGGAACAGCCATGGTGTTGACTTGGAGCCGCTGGAGGTGGAGACCCAGGTGGAGTCGAGCAGACAGAGAGCCAGAGTGACAACAGAGATCCAAAGGGCCAAGGCAGAGATGACGGCTCAGGCAAGCGAGGCGGAGACGGGGACCCGGAAGACCGCAGTGGAGCCGGAGCGACTGAGGACAAAGGTAGAATCTTCCCGGGGACCGTTCTCTGGGAGGCGTGCCTTGGACCGCTCGCTCAGGCTGGCGAGGTAGAAAACGCAAAGCGAGATAACATAACTAGGAGATAACTTCTTGGAAATAACATCTGGGAACACACTCAACAAAACCATACAAAACCAATAGCGGACACAGAACTCGGGAAACACAAGGCTTAAATAACAAGTAGTAACGAGAGAGAACAGAAACAGGTGGGAGCTAATAAATTAACTAGACAAACTGAAAACTAGGTCAAATGAAAGAAACAATGGAAACAAAAGATATATATGTTACAGCTAGGGCTGTGCAAAAAATTGAATGCGATTGTCATGCGCATCTCATCAGTAAAGCCACTTCTGTGATTAGTAGTAAATCTCCAGGAAGTGCTTTCAGATGGAGCGTCATTTAGTGAACTACGGATCTGTGTAGTAAATGCCGCTCCATCTGAAAGCACGTGCTGGAGATTTACTACTAATCACAGAAGCGGCTTTACTGACGAGATGCGCAGCCCTAGTTACATCCATATCTGCCTGAGTCTAATAAAATAATGAATTGACCTTCACCCAATATAAACTTATGCTCATATACAAATAGTTTCCTTACATTGGAGAATGTAAGGAGAAAGCCAAAAATAAACAGAAAGACATAAGTTTTCAGAAACGTATGATACATAATTATCGGTTGGTACATACTTATCTGAATCAATTAACCACACTTTAAAATGTGTTTCAGATCAAGCCGTTTTTGTAGCATTTTCCTTTAAATGTTAATGAGCTCTGCTGACCCCGCCCATCTCTTCCGAGCTGCTCTCAGAGAGACTGTTTACTTTAGCCACATTCATCGTGAAACTTGCTAATTAGCACATTATTAGGAAAGGCAATTTGCAAAGATTCATTACAAAACATTATACTCACTTCTTCTGTAGATGAGGCTGGATCATGAATGATTCGCGCGAACATAGACTCATTTATGTAGATCAGGGGCGCATTCCCTTCAAAAACAAATGTAATCCACTGCGAGTTCAGCGCCTCAGATGTCGGGAGTAAATGACGACTGCTATGTTCATTATTACATCCAACAACAGAGCACCTCAATCGCTTAGGAGTCATTCTTGTCTACATCTGCTCCGGCGGTGAAACAATGGCGGACTGATGACAGCTCACTCAGGGCGGAGCTAAGGTAAGAC
>NW_015666578.1:115230-129482 GCF_001515625.1 Sinocyclocheilus rhinocerous
GTGGGTGGATTTTTATCATTATAGGGTGGTTGTGTACACACTGCCAACACACATTTCAGTTCAAACAACTTGTAAAAGTGCATGTAGCATCCTATGACCCCTTTAAGCAGTTCATCACAAGAATAATCAGAAGTCTTTGTGTGACTAAAGGTCATGGAGACATTTTCTTTTAACTGAATGTCAAAAGCTTCAAGGATTGTTTAAATGTATCTTTTGAAAAAAGTGATCCCATTCAAAGGCGCATTTTAATCAGGTTGGGGCATTAAAAGGTTGACATGACAGTGTCATACATTATAATTAAAGTATAATAACATTTCTGAGGAGTTTTCATTGCATTAAGGACACTAGTGTTTGTAGCATGAAGCGTCTAACTCTTGTGTTAGGGTTGTCCTAACTTTACCTTCCCAAGGCTATTTCTCTCGCTCCTTTGTGCTCAATGTCTACATCAGGAGAGCACTTTGCAATCACACATCACTTTTCAGACTGAAAGCCCAAGATATATCAAGAAGGCTGATTCATTTAAAAGATTTTCTCTTTTTGCATTCATCTCTGCATTTATAAATCTGCCAGCTGCAGTTGCCAGAAATGCAAAAATATGGTCAATGTCAATACACCAACTTACTTGAATTACAAAAATCTGCTTTGCATTTATACTGAATATTTACTCATAACCACAATAACACAGGTAGTTAAACAGAATATATGGGTAATATCTCATTTAAACCTAATATTTATCATCACATATGTGTTATAGTGTGTGTATTCCCAAGCTGTGGAACACACTGTACACACTTTACAATGTTATTTTCCATACATTAAAAGTAAATGAAGACCAGGGCCTATCAAGATCCAAAAATTATCAAAGGTCTTCTGCAAGTGGCTTTTCACTTTGACCATAGCCCTCCGGTCTTATTTGTGTGTTGTAAACAAGTGGATATTTATATTTGGCACATCACAATGAAAACCAATTATGTATCTTGATGTATGGGCTTTTGTGTGCTGTATGATCTCCTTTTTCGTGTTTTTGTCACTGTTGGCAGCTATTCACTTTCACTGCATGGAAAGGAGCAGCTTGAACATTCTGCTAAAATTCTTCTTTTGTGTTGCACATACTGTAAGTCACATGGTTTTTGAGTGACACAAGGGTGAGTATATGAAGACTGAACAGTTACACTTTGGGTGAACAGTTCCTTTTACCGTCCTTTTACAAATGACTGTATTTTCACCATTGCAACATTTTCCTCCCAAGGCTCTTTTTCACTCCCTTGTCCTCGCTGTCTAAATCTGCAGTGCAGTCTGTAATTACGACCACTTTTCAAGGTGAAAGCCCAGGATATATTGAGAGGGCCGGCATTACTGGTTCCAAAGATTTAGGGCAAACAGAGGAAATTCTTTTTGAGATCATCTCAAAAGAGTTTTATTGAACGGCTGACACAGTACAGGAACGAGAATGAAGCAACGGTAAGTATGGCAGTTCAATGGAGCTTGATATGACTTAGCTGAATAGTAACTGAATGTCTCTCTTGTAGATGAAGGAATGAACACACGGAGGGCAGGAAGTAGATGACAGATGATAGTTTACTGAAGACAGAATCCTGGACGGTAGATGAGTATACAGGTGAGTAGCAGGTAAGGTCTCTGTTAGTGTGGGAATGATGAGACCAGACAAAGGAGTGCAGGTTGTGTGTGTCTTTATGGTGAGTGCTGATGAGGAGGTGCAGGTGTGGTGAATCAGAATTCCGGTGAGAGTGAATGAGTGGGCGGAGGGTGCTGATCTGGTGATGATCGGTAGATTGTGGTCCGAGATGCTTGCAACTCCGTGACATCTGCACTGTAAAAAATGGCTATGGTTGTCAGAAATTCATTAAAAAAAGTATAGTGTCATTTCAGGCATTCAAGGATGCCGTTTTAGTGCCTGCATATTTTAGTTCTATGTAATGTTAATATTGACCTACAAAGTGTTTTGATATCAATAATAATACAGGTTGTAAAAAAAAAAAACTTTTTGCTTTTTCACTATGAACTAGTTGCTTAATAGCATGCATATTACTAGCATATTGGCTGTTTATTCGTGCTTATAAAGCATCCCTTAACCTATCCCATACCTAAACATAACTTCTACCTTACTAACTATTAATAAGCAGCAAAATAGGAGCTTATTGCGGAAAACAGTCATGAAACATTCATGAAAGTGAGCTCTCTTTAAGTACACTGAAGTGGCTCTTTGTTTCATTTACATCATATTATCTGTAATCTTATTATCTGTATCTGTTATCTTATCTGTATCTGCAGTTTTTTTTAATATACACTTAAGATTTGAAGTACAATACAAGTGCACATTCAATACAATACAAACAACGAATACAAGGGTATGCAGACAAAAAACAATTACTAGAAAAATTACAGGTTTATTGATTGAATTCCACAGATCCTACATACAAAAACAAAGAAATAAATCATCTTCATAAATGCCTGGTATTGTTTCAGATCCCATACAGTGCATGCCTGGCTTGTCATAACCATTTGGTTTTCTTTTTCCTTTATGTCCTCATATTTAGTGTCACTCTCATGAGCATTTATCGCCAATAACCTCTTATTTGCTCTGACCCTCATATTGGCTCAGACAGAATTCGATCCTCATGAATGTGAATTGTATGTATCATAACCCAACATACAATGAGTGACAATAAAGTGATTCAATAAAGTCAAAATCAAGAGAAGGGCAAAGATTGTCAGCAGATCTGCTGGGTGTCATGTAGCCAGTTTCTATAGAGCTGAAGCCTCCACTTTCATGTTTTATCAGAAGAGCATCAGACACACAAAGAGACTTCCAGTTCCTCGCTTTCATTCTCCTCTTCTTTGAATGTCATGATGTGTGATGTGCATAGGCTCATTCATCTTTATATTTGTTGTCTGATGTTTACTCGGTTGATTGATGATTCACTTTAATTGTGTGCAAGATCAGGGGTGCATGAAAGTGCATTCATGTAATGTTTAAGTTAATTATGGGTAAAGTGCTCTGAGCAGATTTAAACAGAGGACTGGACTGAAGCCTTCTATGTCCTCCAGTCGTTTGCATCAAAAATATAAAGTCAAAGAATAGAAGAGCCACCCGTACTCAAATAACAATTCATAACTCATTTCTGTGTGGAATTTGCATAATGTCCATAAATAAAAATGTTATATCAACATTATTGACATTATTTGAAGTGCAGTAATCTGCTATATATTTTGTTAAAGCATTAATTACATGATTTGAGATGCAGTGACATGCTTTTGAACAATATTTATTTATTTAGATAAGCACAAATCAGCTGGAATGATTAATTGCATTAAAATTTTTTATTGTGTTATTTTCTGTCAAATTAACCACACTAATCACTTTAGAGTAAGATTATATATGTTAACATTAGCTATAGTGGAATGGAATAGAATAAATAATACTGAATGTATGCTGCAGTGTTAATTTCGTTAACGAATTTCGTTGATGAGCTTTTTTCCCATGACTAAGGCGAGACGAAGACGAGATGATAATAAGGTCAATAAATGATAACTTATTCGTGCTTATAAAGCATCCCTTAACCTATCCCATACCTAAACATAACTTCTACCTTACTAACTATTAATAAGCAGCAAAATAGGAGCTTATTGCGGAAAACAGTCATGAAACATTCATGAAAGTGAGCTCTCTTTAAGTACACTGAAGTGGCTCTTTGTTTCATTTACATCATATTATCTGTAATCTTATTATCTGTATCTGTTATCTTATCTGTATCTGCAGTTTTTTTTAATATACACTTAAGATTTGAAGTACAATACAAGTGCACATTCAATACAATACAAACAACGAATACAAGGGTATGCAGACAAAAAACAATTACTAGAAAAATTACAGGTTTATTGATTGAATTCCACAGATCCTACATACAAAAACAAAGAAATAAATCATCTTCATAAATGCCTGGTATTGTTTCAGATCCCATACAGTGCATGCCTGGCTTGTCATAACCATTTGGTTTTCTTTTTCCTTTATGTCCTCATATTTAGTGTCACTCTCATGAGCATTTATCGCCAATAACCTCTTATTTGCTCTGACCCTCATATTGGCTCAGACAGAATTCGATCCTCATGAATGTGAATTGTATGTATCATAACCCAACATACAATGAGTGACAATAAAGTGATTCAATAAAGTCAAAATCAAGAGAAGGGCAAAGATTGTCAGCAGATCTGCTGGGTGTCATGTAGCCAGTTTCTATAGAGCTGAAGCCTCCACTTTCATGTTTTATCAGAAGAGCATCAGACACACAAAGAGACTTCCAGTTCCTCGCTTTCATTCTCCTCTTCTTTGAATGTCATGATGTGTGATGTGCATAGGCTCATTCATCTTTATATTTGTTGTCTGATGTTTACTCGGTTGATTGATGATTCACTTTAATTGTGTGCAAGATCAGGGGTGCATGAAAGTGCATTCATGTAATGTTTAAGTTAATTATGGGTAAAGTGCTCTGAGCAGATTTAAACAGAGGACTGGACTGAAGCCTTCTATGTCCTCCAGTCGTTTGCATCAAAAATATAAAGTCAAAGAATAGAAGAGCCACCCGTACTCAAATAACAATTCATAACTCATTTCTGTGTGGAATTTGCATAATGTCCATAAATAAAAATGTTATATCAACATTATTGACATTATTTGAAGTGCAGTAATCTGCTATATATTTTGTTAAAGCATTAATTACATGATTTGAGATGCAGTGACATGCTTTTGAACAATATTTATTTATTTAGATAAGCACAAATCAGCTGGAATGATTAATTGCATTAAAATTTTTTATTGTGTTATTTTCTGTCAAATTAACCACACTAATCACTTTAGAGTAAGATTATATATGTTAACATTAGCTATAGTGGAATGGAATAGAATAAATAATACTGAATGTATGCTGCAGTGTTAATTTCGTTAACGAATTTCGTTGATGAGCTTTTTTCCCATGACTAAGGCGAGACGAAGACGAGATGATAATAAGGTCAATAAATGATAACTATGACTATATCAACATACAATTTCGTTGACGAAATAAGACGAGACTAAAATGTATTTAAAAAAAAAAAAACTGTACCAAAAACCTCTTTTTATTTTCGTCAAAAAAGGAGACAAAATGTTAATGCAGACTGCTTTACACGCCTCTACTACGCGAGCTTCCATGTGTGCGGTTGCCAGATATCAAGAGTTCTAATCCCCGAATCAGAGCCTCGCTGCTACGCAGGGTGCTTCTCAAACGGAAGGCTGCATCCTACGAAGGCTGCATATCTCGGCTGCCCCGTCATCAAACATTGCTGAAGGCCATCTCAATCGGAAAGGATCCTTGGAAGGCAGCCTTTGTTTCACGTCCTTCATTCAGCTGAATTTGAAGGATGCATGGGATGTATCCTCCGCGACCTTCAATCACCCACAATCCTTTGTACCCATTCCATTTCATGAAAGTAAACTGACGAAAAATGAGTCAGTACTGAGCTGGTCTGATTTTATTATGCAATGTACGACAGAAATAATGTTTTCGGACATGAAAGGATAGATGTTATCTTTTGTTTTGGTGTAAATTACTTACTAAACGCTAAACTGCCAACAATTTAAGCCACGGGGAGACTAGACGACTGTGATTCATTGTATTGCATTAATAGAAAGCAAAATAATATAAAGATTTGTAATACAAAGTGTTTTTCCAAAACTAAGTTTTATTAGTATTTTCGTGCCATGGCGGTGAGGGCGGGAACATATGTGACGTAGCCACACGCACTTACTAGGCTGTCTCAAATAATGCCAAGGAGGACTCTAGCCTACAAGCCTCTGAAGGACTGAGCTAGGAAGGACGCAGCCTCGGTAGGACGCAGCCTTCCGTTTGAGAAGCACCCATTGATACATTTTCTGCCCGATGTTTTGCTATTTTAAGCAATCTGGCAACCATGCGCACCCGCTCGCTCCTCATTGCGGAGGCGCCGCCGATGATCTGGAAAAACAGACAAACAAGCTGGAGTTTATCGATCTAAATGAAAGCATAATTCAGCCGGACTGTGTTCTGTCATGACATCTCGACTATATTGTTTGCGATTGTAATCGCTGAATTAATGCATTTACTCAACCGCTGTTGTTTTAATAGAGAAATAGGCTATTGCAATTTGCAATTACTAGGAATTTCACTGTTATAAAATTTTTTGTTTGTTTTAGCTGTTTTCATAATGTAGACAGAAAGATTGCATAAGTCTTTGGTATTAATTTATATAATAAAAAGCCTATAATAAATCAGTACACTAAATGAGGTAAACATGGCCGGCGCTAGGGAGGGGCTAGCAGCAGCTTTAGCACCCGCAAGAAAGACAAAAGCACCCCCATAGCACCCCCACATATTTTTTCCTGGAATCAATTATATACATGCTATAGCCTATTGTATTTAATAATTAAGATGATAATAAAAAAAGAAATAATTAAAAAAAAAACCATTTGACTCCGTACGCATAACTCGTGCAATGCAATAACGACATGATTTGCAGCTGTCGCACTTTTCGTAATGTCATTATAGCATTTTATTTTAAAAATGGAGCACTTCCTTGTGCTAAGTAGGCCTGCCCCCGACTAAAGATTTTTCTAGCCAACTAGTCGCACGTTATATTAAATTGATTAATATAATAATATATTAAGCATCCTTTAATATAGGCAGGCGTATTAGGCTATAGCCTATTCCGCGCTCAAGATCGCGCATAAAGCAATTCCCTCAAAGCAGTGGCAAAGTGATTCTGAATGTGTCGGGGGAAAAGAAGACATTTTAATTATTTATTAATAAACTAGCGCTTCCTGAGTCAGTGTCGGGTGCAAAGATGAAGTTGCCGAATGCCGACGCTGACTCGCCATCTCCACATGGACGTGCCTTTAATAGAAATGCACCTTTTCATATGGACTACAAAATAAAAGAATATTACAAAATCGAGTGGGCGAGTTTTCCTTATATTTATTTTATTATTCATATAAAAAAAATAATAACCTGTTTTGGTTTTATTTACTATTAATTGCAGCACTAATTAAATTAGAAATTGATCATGGTGTTTATGTATTATATTAACAGACATGAATTAATAAGGAAATTTACTTTTTTTCTGACATTTAAACAAAAAACAAATAAAAGTGCGAAGAGGTCCAGAAACAATATCGTCAACTCTGACAATGTATTAATCAGGCAACAAAAGTCTTTCCTCAGGATCTGATTGCTGAAGTTTGATGGCGCTGACTCCCGCATGCAACACAACAACTGTGGTTGCTCATCATTTATCTCTCAGCCCCTGTGACTATGTCATCTCTCTCCATGTTTGCTGAAAACAGTGGCTGCTTATACCTACTACAGTACAAGGATCCATTCGGAATTACTAAACACAGCAACATACACATGACAAATCAAAACATTATTCTGAATGTGTGTGGAAACTACGTGAATGTACTGAAATTTGTCTGTGAATAAATACAATGTGTAATCAGTGTGTCATGAGCGCTCATACATGGTTTGTTTGTGCATCATATCAGACTCACGCATGCTTACTGTACAACTCCTATACTTCACTGCAATCATCTTTACCTTGAATTGCAATCCTCATCCATCAAAACTTTACTAGAGAGAAGCAGATTTGCTTTATCCAGCCAAGAAAATGTAGTTTGCATATCATATAGCGGTGGAATGTTTTGATATTACGTTCAATCTGTATTTCACACATCACCACGCGTGAGGGCTTGCGCTCTTCAGAGACAATCACAGAAAATGACAGGGCTCATGTTTTAAAGCGAAACACACTGGAATGAATAATTCACTGAAAACGCAACATGAGTCTCTGGTCTCTCTGCTATTTCTGATGTAATCAACCTGGTTCCCCTTCTAGGAAACTCATCTGCATCCTCTAGCGGACATTTTGGGGACTGCCACCATCAGGACCTGTTTCTGAAGCACGTATGAAACATCTCCAATCCCATTGGCCCACGTAGCCCGTGATGTCACAGGCAGGTGCCCGTAAGTATAAGAGGGCACCTACAGTACTGAACACATCACCAACTTTTGTTGTCTTCAGGAGCCGTTTGTTTGACTGTGCATGTAAAGACATTATGGAGAAACCAAGGCAAGTGAGAGTTTTAGAAAGTGTGTGCCTCTGTTTCCGAGGTTTCTGACACCCGAGGACACACTCGATCTATGCGTTATGTGTCTTGGTGGGGAGCTTGCACGTTCTGTGCTCGAGGGCTCTGAATGCGCTCGTTGTGAGAATTTCCAATGAGAAAGCTCCGTTCACATTTGTCCCTCTTCTCAAGGGATGAGGGACAAGCATCTGTGTCTCGCGGTTCGGGTCCCACTGCTGCTGAGGCACAGCGAAGACTCAAATTTCGGGGTTCACAGGTCGAACTTGCAGAAAAGTTTGAAAAGGGTATGGACCTTTTGAAAGCTTCAGCTGCAAGTTCGAGGGATGGGCGGGATGCAGATGCTCTTTCTCTTGGGTTATCGGATCCAGCGGATAGCGCTATATTGGGCTTATCTAGTTAGAGTCAGGGCGTGGATGTGGTTGGCAATAGCAATAATAGTGTGAGCACTGAATTCTCCTAACCTAACTCCAGCCTCACATATGGGGAAATGCTGGGAGTAATGGCGCGCACCACTAAGAGGCTTGATTTAGTCTGTTCACGTGAAAGGCAGATGCCCGCCTGTGGCGGATTAGATGAGCACTTTCTGGCCAGCCATAACCTCCCCTCCCCCAGGAGTCTCCCCTTTCTTTCCGACGTGGGATATCGTGGGATAGACCGTATTCGGCTTTGCTGCATTTTTTCAGCATGAGGATTATCCTAATGTTGAGGGTGCGGCTGAGCATGGATGCGTGAAGATGCCCCTGTGAAGAGGACGCTCGCAAGACTCCTGCTCTGTCATCCAGACCACTTCAGGGCACGTCTGGATAGCAGGGTGTACGGATGACGGGAGGTCAAGCTGTTGGAGCCTTGCACACAACGGCTGTATTACAAGCTTACTAAGCTAACTTACTCAGAGACCTAGATGAGGGCAAGGGTTTGTCCCCTGAGGCAGTTGAGTAACTGCGCCGCACTGCAGACTTGACTCTTGCGAGCCATTAAGCAATGGTGGCTTTGAATGGGGCATTTGTGGTTAAGTCTTGTGGATATCAGGAGAAAGGTGAAAGCGTTTCTTCTTGATGCTCCGCTGTCGCCTTCCGGGTTTTTCGGCACCTCCACTGAGGCGGTGGTCGAGAAGATCAGGGAGGTGAAGGCACAGTCCGCTGCCTATCAGGAAGTTCCCTGCCATCCCAAGTCTTCCTCTAAACCTTTCAGGTGGCTGGTCCGTCTCAATCTGAGGATCATTGACAAGATCAAAAGACTGGCGTGGCCGCTCACACCCCTCCTCTCTTTAGGAGTTTGGTGCTGAGGCAGGCAAACGCTAAGAGTTGCTGCTTACATTGGGCTTGAGGCAGGATTTATGTTGTTTTTTTTGTGTTTCGCTTGTTGGCTGACCATTGACTGAAGTTCTGGTCTCTCCCTTGTGATGTAGGCTTTTTTCAAATACTCTGGGCAGCTCCCTAAACCTATTCTAGCCATCTCCCCTGGGGGTTTTTAATAGATGGTCTACTTCCTTTATACTGTAAGCTTAGTCAGGTAGTAGGGGTTGGGTTTTCTACAGGGGTTTTAAGTGGGCAGTCCCCCTGGGCCCTGCATTCTGCTTTGGCTCATTGTAAAATAGCCTCCTGAGGATAGATGTGTTCTTAGCTTGGTTATTGGGATGTTTTACAGAGTTATGTTAGTGGCCTCAGGAGTCAGTGGCTTGCCCCTTTTCTGAGGTAAGGTTCGGTGTATGTCTGTCGTTTCCCTTGGTGCTCCCTCACCAGGTGAACAGGTATGCGCCGTGGCATGGCTGAGTGGGCATTCCGTTCCCCAAAGTGTCCGCTAGAGGATGCAATGTGAGTTCCCTAAAAGGGGAACGTCTCGGATTACGCATGTTTAAATTTTAATAACTTTATGAAAAAAATATATATGCATGTGCATTAGTATGTAAAGGAGAATGTTTGATTGTTTAAAGACTTGTTTTATTTGTATTCATATACTAAAATTGTGTTGTTGTTTTTTTGTTTGTTTTTTGTTGCTTCAGGGCAACATTGTGCAGTTGGTCCACTTTTGTTCAGGCTATATCATGCTACAGTGTGGAGATGTGCTTAAATGCATAATCAGGAAAATGATGCATTCATGTCCTCCTGGGCAGTTTTTACAAGCTCAGAAAACTCAAAGAATATGAATCATTATTATTATTATTATTATTATTATTATTATGCCACAGAGAATTATGGGAAATGTACTTTTGTCACTCAAGCATATCAGCTCATAAATTCGCTAAATGGGTAGTGTTTTCTGGCAAAATTGATCAATCTTCTTTATTAGCAGTACAAATAATGCACGCACGCACGCGCACACGCACACCCACACACACACACACACACACACACACACACACACAGACAGACATTTGGCTTCCATGTTTTATGGGGACTTTCCATAGATGTAATGATTTTTGTTCTGTACAAACTGTAAATTGTATCCCCTACCCCTAAACCTACCCTTCACAGAAAATGTTCTGCTATTTTAGATTTTGAAAAAAAAAAAAAAATCCTTCTGTATGATTTATAAGCTGTTTTCTTCATGGGGACCAAAAATGGCCCCACAAGGACAACATTTACTGGCATCACTATCCTCATGGGGTCCCCATAATGTAGGGCAGGAATGGGCAACTTCAGTCCTGGAGGGCCATTGTCCTGCAGATTTTAGGTCCAACCCTAACCAAACAAACCTGCCTGTAGCTTTCTAGTGATCTTGAAGACATCGATTCGCTTGTTCAGGTGTGTTTGTTTAGGGTTGAAGCTAAACTCCGCAGGACAGTGGCCCACCAGGACTGAAGTTGCCCATCCCTGATGTAGGAGATACCAGTACACTCTCTCTCTCTCTCTCTCTATCTCTCACACACACACACACACGCACGCACATGCACATGCACACGCACACACACACACACACACACACACACAGTCATTTGGATGTTGGTTTATATGTTTATATGAAATGTGAGAAACATTTATACATGAGGTGTTATTTGTAATTAGTAGTAGTTTTTGTTTATTTTTTTTTGTTTATTTGTTTGTGATTAGTTTGAATCAGTTGATTGATTGATAATCTTTTTCTAATGCTTATATTGCATGTTTTCCATATTCCACTTACAGGTGCATCTCAATAAATTAGAATGTCATGGAAAAGTTAATTTATTTCAGTAATTCAACTCAAATTGTGAAACTCGTGTATTAAATAAATTCAATGCACACAGACTGAAGTAGTTTAAGTCTTTGGTTCTTTTAATTGTGATGATTTTGGCTCACATTTAACAAAAACCCACCAATTCAACAAATTGAATCTCAACAAATTAGAATACTTCATAAGACCAACAAAAAAAAATTAAAAGAACCAAAGACTTAAACTACTTCAGTCTGTGTGCATTGAATTTATTTAATACACGAGTTTCACAATTTGAGTTGAATTACTGAAATAAATGAACTTTTCCACGACATTCTAATTTATTGAGATGCACCTGTATATAGAAAAACTTTGTGTTTCAGTACGCTCATAGCACAGTGTTGCCCTGAGGCAACAAACCAATATCTGCTTCGGGGGGATGGTGGGGGAACATATTTTATGATGGATACATTATTGGATGGATATATTATTATTATTGGATATATAATATTGAAATATTTTTTTCCACACAAAATAAAAATTCATGCCATAGAATTCATGCCATACTAAGCCAGAACAAAAGATGAAAAACAAAACATCAATGAGGATGAATGAAAAATTGACATCACAGACAACATCTAGTGAAAAAAGAACAAATAATAAATTCATAAGACATCTTGCTTTCTGTTTTCTCATGCTGCTTCTCAGGTGTATCAACCTGAGAGAGATAAAGCACGCACACACTCAAAAAGATAGAGCAGTGACAAGAACATGCTGTTTTCGTGCATGTATCTTTAAATCCAAATGCATCTGTTTGGTTTTGATTATTATGCATATTGCGCTGAAATCATGCGTTTTAAAGTTTAAAATTCTAGTATAGGGTTTTCTGAGCACACACATCCGAAGCACATGCACAGAAAGCGGCTGTCACACGGCGTGGGAGCATTAAACTAAGTTATCTTTCATGTCTTGTTCTCTTTCATGACTTATTGCACTTAAACTGTCAAATACACACAAGGTTATGTTAAAAACACGTTACAAAAACATTTGGATATTTCTGTGAAGGTAAACAGCTGGGAAAGAAATCACATGTTTATATTAGATCTGTCTATTAAGTGACAGCAGCGTAATATGCAGTACTGCTGTCTACACTGATAATATGACCCAAACAATAAAATAAAAACTGAAAATCACTCACTGCTCTTGTGTGCGGCTCACTCAGGGTGGGGTCTCTGCTAATACGGCGGAGTTAGTCAGCGCCCGTGGGCGGGACCTGAGCAATGTGACGTCACACTGCTCAGAGAATCAAAACTGCATATCTAATGAGACTGATTTGGTTTAATGGGGATTAAAAATAAGGAGTGGGTGGATTTATATCATTATAGGGTGGTTGTGTTCACATACTGCCAACACACATGTATGTCCAAACTACATGTAAAAGTGGATTTTGCATAATGGGTACACTTTAAGTGAGTAATTTACACCAAGATAAAAAGTAACATTCATGCTTACATGTCCGAAAACATTATGTGTGTCTTACATTTCATGATAAATTCAGACAAGCTCAGTACTGACTCGTTTTTTTGTCAGTTTATTTTCGTGAATTGGAATGTGTACAAAGGATTGTGGGTGATTTGAAGGTCGTGAAACGAAGGCTGCCTTCCAAGGATCCTTCCGATTGAGATGGCCTTCAGCAACATTTGATGATGTGGCAGCAAAGATACGCAGCCTTCCGTTTGAGAAGCACCCATAGACTAAGTGACCGACAGTAAGTGTAAAACCTGCAGTCTCCATAGGATCCATAGTTTGATTGATCTTTATAATGCTTTGGAGGCTAAAGAGGGGCTAGATTGTCAAAGAATCAAAATTCACTTTGATGCCAATTCTTTCCCCTCTAGAGACCTACTTCTATTATAGTGTAAGGCACAGCTCAAAGAGAGATAATGGTTGTCTGAACCGGACAGCTCAGCGGACAATAGAGGAGCTCAGTAGTGCCTCTGATGAGCTGATGTGACTGTGAATAACTGAATGATGTTGGGATATAAGAGATGTTCTTCATAAAACAGTCTATTTCACTGTTTGAAAAGCTCTGCCATAATTGTAAGCTGCACAAGAGTTGAACCCCTGCTTAGAACCAGGTAATACATATTAAATAAAAATATGATTGTTTTGTTGCAATTTCATAAAGGAAGAGCAAAGTTGGCACAGCACAGCTCCAAAAATAGAAAAATAAATAAATATTTTTCTACTTTTGGAGCTGTGGTGTGCCAGCTTTGATCTTCCTTTATGCAACTTTTTGTGGTTGAGCACCCACATTGAGCTTTTGGCCTGTTGGATATGCACACATTGGATGTGTGTAGTTCTTTGTTGCAATTTCATAGCATATTGATAATATTCATTGGAGTACAAAAGTACTTATTTATGAGTATATATTGTATATAATATTTAATATTTTGAGCATAAAAATGTATACAGATTATATGTACAGGCATGCACACAATTTTTTTTTTATCTCTATATTTTGCTGCACTGAGCGTTTCTTCTACTCTAACTAGTCCCTCAGTCCCTGCTGCTGAAAAACAGCCGCACAGCATGAGGCTGCTACCAGCACACTTTACTTTTGGGATGGTACTCTGCAGCTGGTTTCCTTCAAAAATGATGCTTAGAATTGAGATTCATCAGACCAGAGAATCTTGTTTCTCAGAGTCTGAGGGTCCTTTAGGTGCTTTTTTGTAAATTCCAAGTGTGTTTTCATGCGTCTTAACTAAAGAGAGGATTGAGTTTGGCCACACCACCATAAAGCCCAGATCTCTGGAGTGTTGCAGCGATGTTTGTCCTTCTGTAGATTTCTCCTATCTCCACATATGATCATGGAGCTCAACTAGAGTGACCATCAGGTCCTTGGTCACCATGCTAACCAAAGCCCTTCTCCATCAACTGCTCAGTTTGGCCA
>NW_015666578.1:129670-137698 GCF_001515625.1 Sinocyclocheilus rhinocerous
ATATGATCATGGAGCTCAAGTAGAGTGACCATCAGGTTCTTGGTCACCATGCTAACCAAAGCCCTTCTCCATCAATTGCTCAGTTTGGCCAGGAGGCGAGCTCTAGGAAGATTCCTGGTTGTTTCAAACTTCTTCCATTAAGGGTAACAGAGACCACATGCTTCTGTGACCCTTCAATGAAGCAGAATTTTTTTCTGAACTCTTCCACAGATGTGTGGCTTGACGCAAACCTGTTTCTGAGCTCTACAAGCAGTTCTTTTGACCTCAGGGTTTGGTTTTTGCTCTGATATGCAAGGGGTATGAATACATTCGCAAGGCACTGTACATATAGCAGAGGAAATGCATAAACATCCTAGCAAAACTCTTCTGTACAATTGCTTTGAGTTGAGAAAACCCCAGTGTAGACACTGACTGCCCTACACCACTGTCATTTGGCTAAATGTTGTGGTAGATCATGGTAGATCAATATCCAAAACTGAAAGGACCTGAGTGTGAAGTTTTGCAGATGGAGACACTACAAGAACACTGAAGAAGGAAAGAGTTTGTTTTATGAAGAAGGGGTAGTGGAAAGATTAATCGACAGGAAAGTTGGATATTTGGGATTAGCTCTCATGGCTTGGATTTTGTCCTTCTTGCTGTCACAAATCCTGTCCATGAACTTCCGTCCACTTGCCACCAAATGTCGCCCTCCCATTATATTGACTTTCACATTAAACGGACTGTTGCATGTCACTCTGGACTACATTTCCCATCATCCATTGCACTGATTGCACACAGCTGTAACCAATCACACACACACTATATTACACCCACTCAGATCCTTCTCAAACTGCCGAGTATTGTTTAGCGTATATCCCTCTCCTAGAGATAGCTACTTTACGGAGCCAGTTATCTGCCTTAGTTCCTACTTCTAGTCAAAGTCTAGTCATAGTCTTGTCTTGCCTGCTTTCCCGTGTTACCTGATTATTGCCTGTTTATCTTGGATTAACCCTTTGCCTTTCTGTTTCGGACTGTGTTTGCACCTCGCTTGTTTTTCGGATTTACCCTTTTGGATCACCCTGTTTGAACATTGTTCGCCGGAGATCGACCACGCCCGTTCACTGGACTACTGGACTACTCTTGTGTCTTGCCCTCAATATACCTGCCATTGTCTGACCCTCGCCTGTTTTGACCACGTCTTAATAAAAGCATGCAAATGGATCCACACGTCTCTCGTCTCGTTCACCCCGTAACACTTGCATCATCTCCTGTGGAGCCTCCTCACTTGCTTCAAGGCAATTAGGAATTTATTGAAGAAAATAATTAGACAATCAAGCATTTAAAAAAAATAACATGGCATGGTATATAATCATAGCAAGATAGACAAAAATCCCCACGACATAATGTCAGACCTTGATTAATGAAAACAGGAGGATGTATATGCATATTCTAACTGATTAACAAAGAAGACACAGGTGGATATAAAAAAAAACACTTTCAAAAATATAATGATTTCATGATTGAAAGAGATAAAATAACCCTCAAACTTTGAAAATATAATTAATACAATAAATTGCAGATGTGATGAACATTATGCATTGATCATAAGCACTTGAAATGTTGGTTCTGATCTTTCAGCAGAAGTTGTGAGTCCAGCACCACTATTGTTGAAGGCAAACAAAAGTTTGTGGTTTCTATTGATTGGTTGTTCATTTTAAATCATTTTCAGTATTTGACTAGTTCCGACAAATTATTATAGGTGGTAACATTTTGAATTCAATGAGGTTTGACTGGACTTGAGCTCATGATCACAAAGACACACCATTGCCTTAAAATCAGGATACTCCAACAAGAATTCAGAACTTATGTGAAAATTCACAAATATGTATGTGAAAACATATTTTAAAGCACTATCAAGCAAGGTCTATAAGACTGCCCCAACCCAATCTCAGTTAAAACGTAACTATTTTACGAGGTAGCAATTCTGTATGAATTTGTATTATGTGAATAGTATGAAATATTATCGTACATTTTTAGAGGGGAAAAAAGTAAGCATGAAGGTCCACCTCTAAACAAAACCATCACTGGGGTGTAAGCAGATCATACAAAAACATACAAATGTGATGTATGAATTAATATGAATTAGCCATCAGTTCACCTAAAAAGAGTTAAGAATTGTATTGGCTCTCCTGATTCTCATACTTCATATGTTCACAAAAGGATTTTCAATAAAGTTAACCTGATCAGCTGGAAAATAATCACACAACTGTCTGAGTCTTGAGACCTTGGAAGGGCCGATTAATGCGTCAGAGAGCTTCTTCTATCAAAAAATCTGGCAAATTCAGAAAGTCGTTTGGCCCATATATCTATTTTTTTATAAGGTTTTACAGACACAAGTTCAGTCCTTTTTAAATGACTGAAAATACCATGAATGTAGGACAGTTTTTAAAAGCATTTCAAAATAACTGAAGTAGTCTGAAATATATATTTTTTTAATCTGATGAAAAAAAAAGTCTTCTGCTTAATTCTGTAATTCAAAAAGTAAGAACCTTTTCCCGAGAAAGCAAAATCTTTGTGTGCTAAAGAAGCTGAACATGGTCACTGCCTATTTCTGCACAGAACACAATATACAGTAACAATTATTTTTCATTTAGCTATATTATTTTGAAAGTGAAATGAGATTTTACTGCTTGAGGGACTTTTCTCCACTGAAACATTCAACGAATTAATCAATGCATACATTTTCCAAATGGCTTGTCCTATGTATGGTCACAGGAACTTAACAAATGTCCTTGCTAATATTTTCTAGTTGACTTTACTTAATGTACTTATTTGTATAATTGAGAAATTTGAACCTGTTATTTGCAGGGATATAAGTGGTGCGCAGGTACGCATATGCGGCCCCAAAAAATTGTTCAGACCATTCATTTGCGCACCGACATGGTTGGAAGCTCTTAATGCAGTCACTGTTAACTAACTAACTAAATAAATAAATAAATAAATTATTGTATTGTATTTATGTTTGTATGTATTGTAAGTATTGTATTTTTAAGTGTACTATAAAATAATTGTATTTTAATATAATAGTATTATCACACTAATATACAGTATATATATATATATATATGATCTGGTTCAGATCTAGATAATTAACCCATCTATATTGTGATGAATTATGATGCATTAAATGTACTACTCACACCTGTCCCATAGCTCTCATAACTGTAAGAAAGTAGGTTGATAATTATGATTGTATTTGTAGACATGCACAGACATCAACATTCAGCATGCACAAAACAACACAACAACAATCAAATTATGTTAGATAAGACTCTGAGCATTGCAGATTGCTAATAACAAACAACAACAGCAAATACAATCTGCAAATAAAAGCCGAAAACAGGAAAGAATAGCTGAGAATAAGGCTGCCTTCATGTGCTATCAGAAATATCCTACTTCTGAAATCAGAATTGTGAGTACATTTCATGTAAGTGCTTTGCTTTCTGAAAAATTAAACCCAGGTTTATTGTAGCACAGTTCAAATAAAATATGCCATTATCCCTGTGTGAAAATGAAAATGCACTTGCAATGTGTTCCTGTAGCTCAAAAAGTATGTCATACTGCTAGCTAAGTTCGTGGGTTTGAAAATGTATATCATGAATGTAATGTTCTGAAAGATGCTTTAGATAAATGTGTAAATGTAAATCTCTGTTTTGACTCCATGTGTTCTGTATTTGTCCTTTTGAGAGACTCTGCTGACAAACACTTCTACATGTTAAAGTCTGTAGTCCTGCATCACACGTCTGATTGGAGGTTTATTTAAGCATGATTGGGAACAAAAACAATTAGAATGTTTGCCCAAAGAGTGAACGCATAATTTAACTATAATTACAAGATTGCATTTTACATATATTTTCACATAAATGAAGTACAAAAATACAAAATACACTTATCTGAAAAAAATATTTTCCAGCTTCGCTGCAGTACTTTTGCAGTCCAGAGATTAAAAATGACTAAAGTATGTAATATATTTCAACAAAACACTTCACACAGAGAGATTTTACCATGTTAACTGATTGCAGGAGGACAAGCATCATTAGCAGAGACAGCAGCAGTCAGACCTCCCTAATTTGTTCTTCAAGCTGCGGCTCATTACCTTTCAGGTCATGATCACCATTCAGGTTTAATTCTGCTTTCTCTGGTTCAATAACAATATCATTTGTGGATCAGACATTTTGTAATTCAGCACAACCGGTTTAACTGTGAAGCACAAATTTACTTCAGAGAAGATGAAAGTACATCTGGTTTTCAGACTGCCACATGACCTTCTGTGGATGAAGCTGTTCAAAGTCAAAGCATTCTTTATAAACCAGTATTCATATGCAATTTTGTTTCTCAGATACATTTATCTTGTTTCAAGGATTTTGAGGTGTTTTTACTAGAAAATAAAACAAAGATTTGTTTAAAAGTAGATATAACACTATGCTATGTTTATTTATATATATATATATATATATATTTCACGTGTTTAATATAGTATTCCTTTCTTTTTGAACGAATAAGTTAAGATAAGGACCATATTGAATAAGGATCAGGATAGCCTTTCATTTGGCATGGCATTTAATTAAAGCAGTTGTTTTGTAATCTGGCTGTAAACCTTAAAGGTTAATGGCTACAGTCTGTGACCTTATAGAAAACACCAGAAGCTGCACTTCGTCTCAATCAAATAATCTCAATTGTCAAAACAAACCTGTCCGAAGCCCATCCTGAAAAGTGTATTACTTATTGTAAGACATCAGTAATTTTACCCAGCATGTTTATTTCAGAGTAATCAGGGTATCTTCTGTCCATTTGGTTTTTAATTTAATATTAAAAACAGAAAAATAAGAAAACGGTTCCTTTTTTCATTTAAAAACAAAAAACAAAAACAAACAAAAAACAAGATTTATGCTTGATTTTTTCATTTTTACATTCAGGGCTTGAAAATGAATAAACGGTTTGAATATCCGATCTCTGCATGTGGGCGGGAATGAAACGCCCCTTTCCGCTGATTGGTCAACCAAACTTTAAACCGTGCCGTCATCAGTTTTTCAGCAGTTCAGCAGTACAGAATAACAGTCCTCTGCTGCTACATTGTGGGAATTCTTAATGTGTTTATTGCAACTATACTTAATCACTTTCTCATCAAACAACCAGACTAATGAATGGCTAACGAATAGTCCGTACCAGCGCAGAGCCTATAGGGTTTACTTCTGTGTAGGCATAAATTCAGCAACCTGCTGGAGAAATATTAGTTTATCTCATAGCCTACATATTATTTTACTTTGCATCTGCACCCACAACTACCCTACATCTTTGGCACATCACCTGTTTTATTGAGCTGACATCAAAATCTGTGTGGCAAAGCCACATGATCTGATCTATAATGCACTGGAGAGCATGGAGCCAAAGCCATTAATTAAAGGAATACTGCAAAAGACACAGAATGAACAGTGATTTTGAGTTGATTATCATTCACAGATGACATTTACAAAATGTCGTTCTAAATTTGCTAATTTGTTAAGGGGTCTCAAGATCTAAATAGTAAAAAAATTATAAATATTTAATATATATCTTACCTGATAAAGTCTGAATTTTAAAACGTTTACGGTTAAAATAAGATTAAGTTTAAATTATTATGTATAACATTGAATATATGAGAGGAGAGACGAGTGTCACCGTGGTCAATGAGACTCTCTCCTTCTCAGCGCCAAGCCAGGTAAATCTGAAAGTCACTGCACATCTTTTATTGATCCACTTGTAATAGGTGATTCAACTGCTGCTGGGCAGATCTGTGATTGTGAACTTGAATGAAAGTGACTGGGAGAGACTTTTAATCAGGTATTTTTGGGTCAAGCAAGATCTAATCTTTGCTGTGTTGTTTCATGCTGTTTGGGTACAACTTGGATTGTTGTTTTTTGCACACATCAGTGGCGTTCCATCCTGCGAATGCTCTGCATACCCAGGCCATCTGAGAGAATGAGTTTGTGGGTTAATTAATATAAACATGATTATGAGTTGATCCCTTGTCATTTGAGATGTAACTTAAAGCTTAATAAAGTGTTGGGAATAAATACGTAAAGTTATTTATTTGCCAAACAATGGTAATTTTCTGTAAATCTGTGCCATTACAGAAGATTCCGGGTGAGCAGATTCACAGCAGCTTTGGCCCTGTCCCAAATAGCACACTTCAGTTGCATCCCAATTCAAAGGCTGCATCCTCCGAAGGGTGCATTTGAAGGCCAATTGAGTCACTGCGGCATGACGAAGGCTGTCCCAATTCGAAGGCTCCTTCAAATGTGGCCTCCAAATGCGCCCTCCGTTTCTCATGAAACGAAGCATACAATTGATGTATCCTTCACGGGCTACCCTACCCAAGAATTCATTGTGCGCCAGTGATTACAGCATTTATTTGAGAAAAAATGTCAGGCTTACACATTTAAATGTAAGCATTGTTTTCTACTTACGTGAAATGTAATTTATGTATTGATACGAATGTAAAAATAAAGAAAAACATTTATAAAGCAGACTAATATCATACCAAGATGCGATTTTATATAGCTTATATGCTTTATTATGTGCATAAATAGACCATGGTGAACATATTTAGTTCTGAAACCTGTTTTGTTGTTAATATAATTTTTAAAACAGTCCCGTACAAACATTACTCAAACTGCCACTCATCAATGGCAGACAGGAGAACAGTCATCCGTAGGCTAGACTGACCCATTTAACAATGCTCAATCCGAAGGATACAGCTTTTGAAGTCCGAGTCCTTACGGAAGATGTAGCCTTTTAATTGGGACACAGCTTTCATGTGCACTTGCAGTCTTGCAGACTTACAATGGCCGCTGTGTACATGTGTCCGTTAAAGTCCACGAGACCGTAGGGCAGTGATCCTCAAATCTGGCCCACGAGATCCACTTTCCTGCAGAGTTTAGCTCTAACCCTAATCAAACACACCTGCTCATGCTAATCATTGTCTTTAGGATCATTAGAAAATAACAGGTAGGGGAGTATGATGAGGGTTGGAGATAAACTCTGCAGTGCATTGGCCCTCCAGGGCAAGATTTGAGGAACCCTGCTGTACCATTCGTCATTTTAGCTTTCAGAAGGGTACTCGCGACCGCCCCCTATGCACCCTTGATGCACACTTCTGCCGAGCCCGCACTGAAGGCTGATTTATACTCGACGCGTCCGTAAGTTCACTTGGGTGCACACGGCAAAGATGACATCATTGTCATGTTGGAGGAAGTTCACTTTGAGTGCACGCAATTTCATGTGGTGCTTGTGCACAGCATTTTTTGTCGAGCGAACACTTTGTGCGGCACCGCATTCAACATGAACAACTTTGAAGAAATTTTGGCTGAACAGTTAGGCCTGTACAGACATCTTTATGATCAGTCCATGTGTGATCATAGGGACCGCCAGATGGCAAATAACTCTTGGCAAGAAATTGCAATCACCTTGGGAAAGGAAGAAATTGTTTGCAAGAAAGTCTGGAAGAACTTAAGAGATAAGTTTGTAAAGGCAAAAAAGAGAGTTCATGGTGAAAATGGAGACCCAGGTGGATTCAAACATGTATCACCGATCCTCTCAGAGCTTGGCTGGTTATCACAATTTGTGAAACACCGGGAAACGGATTCAAATATGGAGGATGAGATGAGTGAATACTTAAAAAACCTAATTACCACACAACACCATGTCTATTGTTATCATTGCAGCTGCTAGCTCTCTGATTTCAGTATCTAGAGTACAAAATTTGCTTACACATTTAATTTACAGAGAAAAGATTCATTGTGCTGAAGCATTCATAGCTTTGATCCTCTTGCAAACAATAAAGAGATTAACCAAACAAACTATTGTTTAGCTTGAAAAACTAGAAAATACCCATGAATTGTTTACATGAATGTGTATATTTATATAAGTGATGTGTTCAGATTATGTTTTATACAGCTGATACTTAATGTTTTTTTGTTTGTTTGTTTTTTAATCTTAGGAGGAAGGCCC
>NW_015666578.1:144753-154128 GCF_001515625.1 Sinocyclocheilus rhinocerous
TTTGTAATCTGGCTGTAAACCTTAAAGGTTAATGGCTACAGTCTGTGACCTTATAGAAAACACCAGAAGCTGCACTTCGTCTCAATCAAATAATCTCAATTGTCAAAACAAACCTGTCCGAAGCCCATCCTGAAAAGTGTATTACTTATTGTAAGACATCAGTAATTTTACCCAGCATGTTTATTTCAGAGTAATCAGGGTATCTTCTGTCCATTTGGTTTTTAATTTAATATTAAAAACAGAAAAATAAGAAAACGGTTCCTTTTTTCATTTAAAAACAAAAAACAAAAACAAACAAAAAACAAGATTTATGCTTGATTTTTTCATTTTTACATTCAGGGCTTGAAAATGAATAAACGGTTTGAATATCCGATCTCTGCATGTGGGCGGGAATGAAACGCCCCTTTCCGCTGATTGGTCAACCAAACTTTAAACCGTGCCGTCATCAGTTTTTCAGCAGTTCAGCAGTACAGAATAACAGTCCTCTGCTGCTACATTGTGGGAATTCTTAATGTGTTTATTGCAACTATACTTAATCACTTTCTCATCAAACAACCAGACTAATGAATGGCTAACGAATAGTCCGTACCAGCGCAGAGCCTATAGGGTTTACTTCTGTGTAGGCATAAATTCAGCAACCTGCTGGAGAAATATTAGTTTATCTCATAGCCTACATATTATTTTACTTTGCATCTGCACCCACAACTACCCTACATCTTTGGCACATCACCTGTTTTATTGAGCTGACATCAAAATCTGTGTGGCAAAGCCACATGATCTGATTTATAATGCACTGGAGAGCATGGAGCCAAAGCCATTAATTAAAGGAATACTGCAAAAGACACAGAATGAACAGTGATTTTGAGTTGATTATCATTCACAGATGACATTTACAAAATGTCGTTCTAAATTTGCTAATTTGTTAAGGGGTCTCAAGATCTAAATAGTAAAAAAATTATAAATATTTAATATATATCTTACCTGATAAAGTCTGAATTTTAAAACGTTTACAGTTAAAATAAGATTAAGTTTAAATTATTATGCATAACATTGAATATATGAGAGGAGAGACGAGTGTCACCGTGGTCAATGAGACTCTCTCCTTCTCAGCGCCAAGCCAGGTAAATCTGAAAGTCACTGCACATCTTTTATTGATCCACTTGTAATAGGTGATTCAACTGCTGCTGGGCAGATCTGTGATTGTGAACTTGAATGAAAGTGACTGGGAGAGACTTTTAATCAGGTATTTTTGGGTCAAGCAAGATCTAATCTTTGCTGTGTTGTTTCATGCTGTTTGGGTACAACTTGGATTGTTGTTTTTTGCACACATCAGTGGCGTTCCATCCTGCGAATGCTCTGCATACCCAGGCCATCTGAGAGAATGAGTTTGTGGGTTAATTAATATAAACATGATTATGAGTTGATCCCTTGTCATTTGAGATGTAACTTAAAGCTTAATAAAGTGTTGGGAATAAATACGTAAAGTTATTTATTTGCCAAACAATGGTAATTTTCTGTAAATCTGTGCCATTACAGAAGATTCCGGGTGAGCAGATTCACAGCAGCTTTGGCCCTGTCCCAAATAGCACACTTCAGTTGCATCCCAATTCAAAGGCTGCATCCTCCGAAGGGTGCATTTGAAGGCCAATTGAGTCACTGCGGCATGACGAAGGCTGTCCCAATTCGAAGGCTCCTTCAAATGTGGCCTCCAAATGCGCCCTCCGTTTCTCATGAAACGAAGCATACAATTGATGTATCCTTCACGGGCTACCCTACCCAAGAATTCATTGTGCGCCAGTGATTACAGCATTTATTTGAGAAAAAATGTCAGGCTTACACATTTAAATGTAAGCATTGTTTTCTACTTACGTGAAATGTAATTTATGTATTGATACGAATGTAAAAATAAAGAAAAACATTTATAAAGCAGACTAATATCATACCAAGATGCGATTTTATATAGCTTATATGCTTTATTATGTGCATAAATAGACCATGGTGAACATATTTAGTTCTGAAACCTGTTTTGTTGTTAATATAATTTTTAAAACAGTCCCGTACAAACATTACTCAAACTGCCACTCATCAATGGCAGACAGGAGAACAGTCATCCGTAGGCTAGACTGACCCATTTAACAATGCTCAATCCGAAGGATACAGCTTTTGAAGTCCGAGTCCTTACGGAAGATGTAGCCTTTTAATTGGGACACAGCTTTCATGTGCACTTGCAGTCTTGCAGACTTACAATGGCCGCTGTGTACATGTGTCCGTTAAAGTCCACGAGACCGTAGGGCAGTGATCCTCAAATCTGGCCCACGAGATCCACTTTCCTGCAGAGTTTAGCTCTAACCCTAATCAAACACACCTGCTCATGCTAATCATTGTCTTTAGGATCATTAGAAAATAACAGGTAGGGGAGTATGATGAGGGTTGGAGATAAACTCTGCAGTGCATTGGCCCTCCAGGGCAAGATTTGAGGAACACTGCCGTACCATTCGTCATTTTAGCTTTCAGAAGGGTACTCGCGACCGCCCCCTATGCACCCTTGATGCACACTTCTGCCGAGCCCGCACTGAAGGCTGATTTATACTCGACGCGTCCGTAAGTTCACTTGGGTGCACACGGCAAAGATGACATCATTGTCATGTTGGAGGAAGTTCACTTTGAGTGCACGCAATTTCATGTGGTGCTTGTGCACAGCATTTTTTGTCGAGCGAACACTTTGTGCGGCACCGCATTCAACATGAACAACTTTGAAGAAATTTTGGCTGAACAGTTAGGCCTGTACAGACATCTTTATGATCAGTCCATGTGTGATCATAGGGACCGCCAGATGGCAAATAACTCTTGGCAAGAAATTGCAATCACCTTGGGAAAGGAAGAAATTGTTTGCAAGAAAGTCTGGAAGAACTTAAGAGATAAGTTTGTAAAGGCAAAAAAGAGAGTTCATGGTGAAAATGGAGACCCAGGTGGATTCAAACATGTATCACCGATCCTCTCAGAGCTTGGCTGGTTATCACAATTTGTGAAACACCGGGAAACGGATTCAAATATGGAGGATGAGATGAGTGAATACTTAAAAAACCTAATTACCACACAACACCATGTCTATTGTTATCATTGCAGCTGCTAGCTCTCTGATTTCAGTATCTAGAGTACAAAATTTGCTTACACATTTAATTTACAGAGAAAAGATTCATTGTGCTGAAGCATTCATAGCTTTGATCCTCTTGCAAACAATAAAGAGATTAACCAAACAAACTATTGTTTAGCTTGAAAAACTAGAAAATACCCATGAATTGTTTACATGAATGTGTATATTTATATAAGTGATGTGTTCAGATTATGTTTTATACAGCTGATACTTAATGTTTTTTTGTTTGTTTGTTTTTTAATCTTAGGAGGAAGGCCCCCAATCATCGGCTGGAAAGCAGCAGTATCATCATAATGATCATCATCATCATCCTCAACAGTGCCTTCACCACTTCCTGTCTCACCAGTTTCCCTTGACCTCCTTTATAAACAATCTCCTCCGCTGTCAGCAGCTCCTACATGTACAACACAAGAGTGATATACTCTCCATCTCTGTGTCTTGTTGCATGCAAAGTATAAATCCCACTTGAGGCAAGCTCTGCAGCAGACTTCTACCCGACAGTCAAAGAGGCATTACGTCACGAAAGTGTGGACTCAAAGGAAGACCGCGAGGGTTTAGGGTGTTATTTGGGACAGGGGCTTTGGCGTCTCCGCTCGTCAGGATTATAGAATGTTCTCATTGGTTTGAAAAGCAAAATATATTTTAAAAAAATAGTATAAAAACGTATCAATAATAATTAATAGTTAAACAGTTCAATAATAATTAGCACCATAGAATTTTCATTGCTTTTTAACTTTCAACAGGTTTTTTGCAGAAACTTTGATTTATTAAGTTTTATAAAAATTTGTTACAGTACATTAACGGCATCTAACGTTCCTTTTAACAATGTGATTCTGCAGCACTGAGCCAGTGATGAACGCATTAATGCAATGGTTTTTCTCAGCGCAAGCTCACATACTCTCTCGATTGCTCTTGTCATAACCAACAGTGTTGGTTCTGCACACGATCTCTGCACTTTCACAGCTCAGCTGGATTAACGCTGCTCACTTTCCATGTCTTCAGGAGGACATATCACCAGATCAGCCTCCACCATGACAGTCCGCCACTACAGATTATATTCAGTTTTTCACCAGTATGTCGCTCTGTAAAAGTGCTGCTTCTCCCGGGGACAGCTTATGATGGGCCTGCCCAGCTCAGGTGGCTCGCTGATCACCGCTAAGGACCCTCATCCTATTCTGCATGGTCTGCTTGGGCCTCAAGCATGCAGAAGAGGCTTTGAAGAATCTGGAGAATTGCGGCCATTGCCTTATGTTGCCTAAGAAGCTCTGGCGGTGCCATCTTAAAGTTGCCGTGACCTAGTGTGTCAAGCTTTCTGACATTCTGATGGGGGACACGGTGATGATGATGCACTACCGGGGACCTCCTGGGGTGCAACGTCTCTCGACTGGGCTGACCAGCCCAATCCTCCATTACCTGAAGAGGATATCTTCACGGGCAACCTCCCGTTCGCCGACGAACCGGCCGGTTCCGGCATCAATGAAGACGCAGGCCTCCTTGGGGTCTCAGAGGATAAGGAGGCCATCCTGCTCTCTGGAGTTCCCCAGGCTAACGCCCTCGTGGCCTTACCCCAGTCAATCTTCCTGGACATGTGTGAACAAGCGGCCGCTTGCCTCAACATTGAGTGGCTGGCTCCACAGAGCCTCACCGACCAGGAGAGGGATATTTATGAAGGGAAACTGCTGGGACCCCCTCCCGGCCTGAGGAAACAACTCTTCCCCATCCTCCCAGCATGTGCAAAGCACATGAAGCATTACTGGGGTGATCCGCTAAACCTCAAACATGGTCTCGCGGGCCTCGAGGTAAAGGATATGGAAGCTCTCTGCATGGGTGATCCCTCCACTATAGAGCCATCGATCACCAGGCACCTTAGCCCCGTCCAGGGCGAACTGCTCACTTTTAGATGATTTAGGACAACAGCTGGATAAGGGATTGCCTTCACCAACCCTGTGGAAAGAGGTCCTCACAGTTAACAACCTCGTCCTCTGTAATGCCCATCAGGCCATCCAAGCCTGCGGGCGCTCCATGGCGCTTTCTGTGGTGGGAGAGCATGTGCTCTGGCTTAACCTGTTGGGCCTCCCTGACAGTGAGAAGAGACACATTGCGGGTCCCCCGGTAGAACCCGGCCAGGCTCTCTTTGGCCCCGGTATCGCATTGATGCAGCAACAATGTGATGACAAGAAGGAGGATGAGGCTTTTGAAGTTATGCCTTTCCAGGAAGCCGGCTCCACGCCAAGTGCCCCCTGCATGTTTGCCTAACCCCCTGTCACAGGACGAAACTTCCAACAGGGCAAGGATATGCCCCGCAACAGACCCCCTACACAGCAGAGTAACCCACCCTCTGCAAATACCTGGGGAAGAACGACTTCCACATTCACGGGGCACAAGCTCATCAGACTCTCTTGCTGCCTAAGAGCCTCTGTCCAAAAGATGGAGGGTCTTTCATGGAGGGCTTGGCCACCCCCTCCCGAGGCTGCAAAGCCCATGTGTTCAGTGGACGTTGTGTGTTCTCCCCCCACGTTCAGGGGGTCTGTTGTGAGGAAAACCTTTCCTTCACAAATGAGCGAACTGGCCAAATTAGCAGCTCTAAGCAGTTCCCTGGTTTGCGTGGGGACACTCGCAAATCATGTAACAGCCTGGCTGTCTGTGTTAGCTCCCAAATGGCTGATTCAAGCAATTACGAAGGGGTACAGACTTAAATGGAGTTTCAATGGAGTTATCTCTTCTCATACGGAAGAGAGCTCTGCTCATATTCTTAAAGACGGAATCTCCTCACTCCTCAAGAAGGGGTTGGTTCGAATGGTACCCCTGCATTTAAGCAGTCAGGGGTTTTACTCTAATTATTTCCTATTTCCAAAGAAGGATGGTTCTCTCTGTCCTATTCTGGATCTCAGAGTGTTGGACAAACATTTGAGGAAATACAATTTCAGAATGTTATCACACGGTTTTCTTTTAAGTTCAGTAAATCAGAATGATTGGTTCACATCGATCAATCTGAGAGATGCTTTCTTCCACATAAGCATTTATTCTCTGCACAGGAAATTCCTTCATTTCACCTACCAAGGCGTGTGCTACGAATTCACAGTCCTTCCTTTTGGGCTTGCTTTAAGCCCATGGATTTCTTGTCTGTGCGTGGAGGCGGGCCTGGCCCCTCTGAGAATATTAGGTCTCAGGATCCTGACTTATATATACAATTGGCTGATTATAGCCAATTCAAGAGAGAAAGTGATGCAAAACACTGCGCGTGTGATCACTCAATTTCAAGCAATTTCACTCCTGCCCAGAATGTGATATTTCAGGGTCTGGAGCTGAATTCCATTACGATGCACATGCAACTGTCGCAAGAGTGCATTCTCTCTTTCATGAATTGCTTCTCACAATTCAGGGAAGGAGTAAGGGTACAGTATCGCACATGTCTCAGATGTCCATGTCCTGCCACTGGGTCTTCTGAGAATGAGGGCAATCATGAAGTGGGTTTTATCTCTTCATCTCTGCCCATTACACGACCTCTGTTGCTTTGTCACAGTGACGCGCTCATGCACAGCAGTACTGGGGCCATCACATTCTGGAAAGTGTTAATGTCTTAACAGGATGGGGAGCCACCCAGGAGGGCAGAACAGTGAACAGTGTGTGGTCGAGCACACTCCACTCAGCCCACATAAATTATTTGGACCTCTCCACTGTATGGAAAGCTCGGAGACATTTTCTGCCCCACCTGCAGGGGCATCACGTGCTGGTGCGTTGTGACAACACCACGGCTGTGGCACATATCAACCTCCAGGGGGGATGCGCTCCTCCAAGCTTTATGCTCTAGCTCACATGCTGTTAGTGTGGAGCAGGCCGCACTTTCTGTCATTACGGGTGACCCATGTCCCAGGCATTCTGAACAGGGGCGCAGACCTTTTGTCGTGGGGGAACCCACTCTACGGAGACTGGCGCCTCCACCCTCAGATATTGAGTCTGCTGTGGAAGAGGTTCGGTCAGGCGGCCATCAATCTCTTCACCTCGTGTAAAAATGCCCATTGCCCTATGTTCTTCTAGCTACTGGACTAGGATGCCCCCCTTGGCTTGGACGCACTGGCCCACCCATGGCCCAATGTGCTGCTCTACAATTTTCCTCCACTCTGCTTAATAACTCCTACTCTGGTCAGGGTGAAAGAACAAAGCCTGACTCTGAATTTGATAGTACCCAGATGGCCCAAATCCCCATGGCTGGCAGAGATAATCCCTCTTCTGTATGCCCAGCCGTGACTCCTCCCATTATGCATGGACCTCCTGTCCCAAGCGAATGGGGAAATCTACTATCCTCACCCAGACTGGGTGGCCCTATGGTCCTGGCCCATGGGAGCACAAACTTAAACATATTGGGCCTCCTCCCACATGTTGTTGCTACTGTTCAGAATGCTAGAGCCAATTCTACACACTCCCTTTATGATTGCAAGTGGCGTGTGTTTGAGGAGTGGTGCAAGGGGCACCAGCTGATATCATATTAGTGCTCAGTCCATGACATTTTGCAAGACTTTATTGATGGCAGGAAATCCTTTCCTACTATTAAGGTCTACTTAGCAGAGATCACTGCTTGTCATGATGGGTTTAGTGGCACTACGGTGAGGCAACACCACCCTTATTCATAGATGTATGAAGGGTGCCCGCTACTCCCTTCCAGTCACTAGAAGAGTAGTTCCAGAATCGGACCTTTCCATGGTACTAGAGGCCTTGTCTCAACAGCCTTTTGAGCCCCTGGGAGATATCTCCCTTAAGCTTCTGTCTTTCAAGACAGCTCTGCTCCTGGCCTTGTCATCACCTTGTCACATTCTCTGTTCATCCCTCATGCACTAAATTATCTCAGTGGAGATAAGGTCTTTATGCCAAAATGCTTCCCAGCTTTCACTTGTGAGGTGCTTCAGCATTTTTCTTTTCACCCTCCTCCATTCTCCTCTGTGGAGGATCATAGGCTATTTAGCCTATGATCCTCCTATGATCCTTTATGTCCTGTTTGTGCTCTGCGGGTTTACATCGACAGGACTAGCCCTATCAGGAGGAGTGATCAGCTCTTTATTTCTTTGCTCCCAGAACACGGGGAATCCCATTTCTAAGCAACGCTTCTCTCATTGGCTTGTGTAAAATCCATCTCTTTGGCATATGAATATAAGGGAGTGTGGCCTCCAGATGGCCTCAGATCACACTCCACTAGGGGCATGGTGACCTCGTAGGCTCTGTTTAAAGGGGTTTCCATGCAGTATATCTGTACCACTGCAAGCTGGGACCCTCCACATACATTTGTCAGCTACTACTGGCTTGATGTTACCCAGACACTAATAGCTCATTCTGTTTTAGGTATGGGTTCTTCATAGCCTTGTGCCCTTAGACCCTCAATACATTTTAAGCCTGGGTTGTCCAGCTCGACTTATTCATGTTATTAAGCAGGTCATTCTCGGTTTTACAATGTCATAGTCCTCTTGAGCATGCTTCTAGTATTTTTTACTTTCTAGTTATTTTTGTCGTCGTCAAGTTCAACATTCAGCACAATATTGAATGATGTTATTAAATAGGCTATATATGGGATTTTTTTCTCTAGCAATTAAAGACCAGGTAATGGTCAAGGTAATGTTATTTAACTTTCACATTGCAATTTCATATAATGGCTACGTTTTTAAGGCTTCGACAAAACAGCTGAAATCCGTGTAGAAGGATATTAAAATTGCATGATTGCATCAATGAATGCGTTTTTATATTACTTTTGCTTTCGTTACCACTATTGAGTAGGTTTAGGGTAGGGTTTGGTGTAGGGGGTGTGTTATTTTCCAACATGATAGAGCCTTAAAGGGTTAGTTCACCCAAAAATGAAAATTAGCCCACAAATTACTCACCCTCAAGTCATCCTAGGTGTATATGCCTTTCTTCTTTCAGACGAATCCAATCGGAATTATATTAAAAATTGGCTTTGATCTTTCAAGCTGTTTAATGCCACTCAGCTGGTCTTGCATGCATCAGTCCAAAGTAAGTTCAATAAAAAGCACCCATCCATAAAAAAAAGTGTCTCACACGGCTCCGGGCGGTGAACAAAGGTCTCCTGTAGCGAATCGATGCGTTTTTGTAAGAAAAATATCCATATTCAAAACTTAATAATCACTTTAATGTAGCTTGCGCCAACAGTCTTACACGGAAGCAGCTCCGGGCGGATGACGTATGAGTTCAGCGTTGCGCATGCGCCGGTGAGTCTC
>NW_015666578.1:155800-164571 GCF_001515625.1 Sinocyclocheilus rhinocerous
CCAACCCTGTGGAAAGAGGTCCTCACAGTTAACAACCTCGTCCTCTGTAATGCCCATCAGGCCATCCAAGCCTGCGGGCGCTCCATGGCGCTTTCTGTGGTGGGAGAGCATGTGCTCTGGCTTAACCTGTTGGGCCTCCCTGACAGTGAGAAGAGACACATTGCGGGTCCCCCGGTAGAACCCGGCCAGGCTCTCTTTGGCCCCGGTATCGCATTGATGCAGCAACAATGTGATGACAAGAAGGAGGATGAGGCTTTTGAAGTTATGCCTTTCCAGGAAGCCGGCTCCACGCCAAGTGCCCCCTGCATGTTTGCCTAACCCCCTGTCACAGGACGAAACTTCCAACAGGGCAAGGATATGCCCCGCAACAGACCCCCTACACAGCAGAGTAACCCACCCTCTGCAAATACCTGGGGAAGAACGACTTCCACATTCACGGGGCACAAGCTCATCAGACTCTCTTGCTGCCTAAGAGCCTCTGTCCAAAAGATGGAGGGTCTTTCATGGAGGGCTTGGCCACCCCCTCCCGAGGCTGCAAAGCCCATGTGTTCAGTGGACGTTGTGTGTTCTCCCCCCACGTTCAGGGGGTCTGTTGTGAGGAAAACCTTTCCTTCACAAATGAGCGAACTGGCCAAATTAGCAGCTCTAAGCAGTTCCCTGGTTTGCGTGGGGACACTCGCAAATCATGTAACAGCCTGGCTGTCTGTGTTAGCTCCCAAATGGCTGATTCAAGCAATTACGAAGGGGTACAGACTTAAATGGAGTTTCAATGGAGTTATCTCTTCTCATACGGAAGAGAGCTCTGCTCATATTCTTAAAGACGGAATCTCCTCACTCCTCAAGAAGGGGTTGGTTCGAATGGTACCCCTGCATTTAAGCAGTCAGGGGTTTTACTCTAATTATTTCCTATTTCCAAAGAAGGATGGTTCTCTCTGTCCTATTCTGGATCTCAGAGTGTTGGACAAACATTTGAGGAAATACAATTTCAGAATGTTATCACACGGTTTTCTTTTAAGTTCAGTAAATCAGAATGATTGGTTCACATCGATCAATCTGAGAGATGCTTTCTTCCACATAAGCATTTATTCTCTGCACAGGAAATTCCTTCATTTCACTTACCAAGGCGTGTGCTACGAATTCACAGTCCTTCCTTTTGGGCTTGCTTTAAGCCCATGGATTTCTTGTCTGTGCGTGGAGGCGGGCCTGGCCCCTCTGAGAATATTAGGTCTCAGGATCCTGACTTATATATACAATTGGCTGATTATAGCCAATTCAAGAGAGAAAGTGATGCAAAACACTGCGCGTGTGATCACTCAATTTCAAGCAATTTCACTCCTGCCCAGAATGTGATATTTCAGGGTCTGGAGCTGAATTCCATTACGATGCACATGCAACTGTCGCAAGAGTGCATTCTCTCTTTCATGAATTGCTTCTCACAATTCAGGGAAGGAGTAAGGGTACAGTATCGCACATGTCTCAGATGTCCATGTCCTGCCACTGGGTCTTCTGAGAATGAGGGCAATCATGAAGTGGGTTTTATCTCTTCATCTCTGCCCATTACACGACCTCTGTTGCTTTGTCACAGTGACGCGCTCATGCACAGCAGTACTGGGGCCATCACATTCTGGAAAGTGTTAATGTCTTAACAGGATGGGGAGCCACCCAGGAGGGCAGAACAGTGAACAGTGTGTGGTCGAGCACACTCCACTCAGCCCACATAAATTATTTGGACCTCTCCACTGTATGGAAAGCTCGGAGACATTTTCTGCCCCACCTGCAGGGGCATCACGTGCTGGTGCGTTGTGACAACACCACGGCTGTGGCACATATCAACCTCCAGGGGGGATGCGCTCCTCCAAGCTTTATGCTCTAGCTCACATGCTGTTAGTGTGGAGCAGGCCGCACTTTCTGTCATTACGGGTGACCCATGTCCCAGGCATTCTGAACAGGGGCGCAGACCTTTTGTCGTGGGGGAACCCACTCTACGGAGACTGGCGCCTCCACCCTCAGATATTGAGTCTGCTGTGGAAGAGGTTCGGTCAGGCGGCCATCAATCTCTTCACCTCGTGTAAAAATGCCCATTGCCCTATGTTCTTCTAGCTACTGGACTAGGATGCCCCCCTTGGCTTGGACGCACTGGCCCACCCATGGCCCAATGTGCTGCTCTACAATTTTCCTCCACTCTGCTTAATAACTCCTACTCTGGTCAGGGTGAAAGAACAAAGCCTGACTCTGAATTTGATAGTACCCAGATGGCCCAAATCCCCATGGCTGGCAGAGATAATCCCTCTTCTGTATGCCCAGCCGTGACTCCTCCCATTATGCATGGACCTCCTGTCCCAAGCGAATGGGGAAATCTACTATCCTCACCCAGACTGGGTGGCCCTATGGTCCTGGCCCATGGGAGCACAAACTTAAACATATTGGGCCTCCTCCCACATGTTGTTGCTACTGTTCAGAATGCTAGAGCCAATTCTACACACTCCCTTTATGATTGCAAGTGGCGTGTGTTTGAGGAGTGGTGCAAGGGGCACCAGCTGATATCATATTAGTGCTCAGTCCATGACATTTTGCAAGACTTTATTGATGGCAGGAAATCCTTTCCTACTATTAAGGTCTACTTAGCAGAGATCACTGCTTGTCATGATGGGTTTAGTGGCACTACGGTGAGGCAACACCACCCTTATTCATAGATGTATGAAGGGTGCCCGCTACTCCCTTCCAGTCACTAGAAGAGTAGTTCCAGAATCGGACCTTTCCATGGTACTAGAGGCCTTGTCTCAACAGCCTTTTGAGCCCCTGGGAGATATCTCCCTTAAGCTTCTGTCTTTCAAGACAGCTCTGCTCCTGGCCTTGTCATCACCTTGTCACATTCTCTGTTCATCCCTCATGCACTAAATTATCTCAGTGGAGATAAGGTCTTTATGCCAAAATGCTTCCCAGCTTTCACTTGTGAGGTGCTTCAGCATTTTTCTTTTCACCCTCCTCCATTCTCCTCTGTGGAGGATCATAGGCTATTTAGCCTATGATCCTCCTATGATCCTTTATGTCCTGTTTGTGCTCTGCGGGTTTACATCGACAGGACTAGCCCTATCAGGAGGAGTGATCAGCTCTTTATTTCTTTGCTCCCAGAACACGGGGAATCCCATTTCTAAGCAACGCTTCTCTCATTGGCTTGTGTAAAATCCATCTCTTTGGCATATGAATATAAGGGAGTGTGGCCTCCAGATGGCCTCAGATCACACTCCACTAGGGGCATGGTGACCTCGTAGGCTCTGTTTAAAGGGGTTTCCATGCAGTATATCTGTACCACTGCAAGCTGGGACCCTCCACATACATTTGTCAGCTACTACTGGCTTGATGTTACCCAGACACTAATAGCTCATTCTGTTTTAGGTATGGGTTCTTCATAGCCTTGTGCCCTTAGACCCTCAATACATTTTAAGCCTGGGTTGTCCAGCTCGACTTATTCATGTTATTAAGCAGGTCATTCTCGGTTTTACAATGTCATAGTCCTCTTGAGCATGCTTCTAGTATTTTTTACTTTCTAGTTATTTTTGTCGTCGTCAAGTTCAACATTCAGCACAATATTGAATGATGTTATTAAATAGGCTATATATGGGATTTTTTTCTCTAGCAATTAAAGACCAGGTAATGGTCAAGGTAATGTTATTTAACTTTCACATTGCAATTTCATATAATGGCTACGTTTTTAAGGCTTCGACAAAACAGCTGAAATCCGTGTAGAAGGATATTAAAATTGCATGATTGCATCAATGAATGCGTTTTTATATTACTTTTGCTTTCGTTACCACTATTGAGTAGGTTTAGGGTAGGGTTTGGTGTAGGGGGTGTGTTATTTTCCAACATGATAGAGCCTTAAAGGGTTAGTTCACCCAAAAATGAAAATTAGCCCACAAATTACTCACCCTCAAGTCATCCTAGGTGTATATGCCTTTCTTCTTTCAGACGAATCCAATCGGAATTATATTAAAAATTGGCTTTGATCTTTCAAGCTGTTTAATGCCACTCAGCTGGTCTTGCATGCATCAGTCCAAAGTAAGTTCAATAAAAAGCACCCATCCATAAAAAAAAGTGTCTCACACGGCTCCGGGCGGTGAACAAAGGTCTCCTGTAGCGAATCGATGCGTTTTTGTAAGAAAAATATCCATATTAAAAACTTAATAATCACTTTAATCTAGCTTGTGCTCACTGTTGTAAAACTCAAGTAAATGTACTTAGTTACTGTCCGCCTCTGCTTGAGGGTGAGTAATTTGTAGGCTAATTTTCATTTTTGGGTGAACTAACCCTTTAAGCTTTTACCGACACACCCTAGACATTTGAATTCTCAACAATATGTACCTTAATACGTGCCTGAAGCAACATAATAAAAACACAGCAATACATGCCTGTAGCCACGGTCACGTATTGAACGCACATTTTAGCGCCACTCACTGGACATGTGAAACATGCAACATGCAATATTGGTGTTGCAGACACATTGCCATAGGGAAGTATTTTCAATGAAGCCTGGGTTGGGAATTGTTCACCTGTTTTACTGTCTGTCAAGAGAAAATTGTAACTCTGTCACTTGGAAGAGTAGGACACCTCTTCTCAACAATCCACATAATTTGATGTATCATGTAGCAAAGACATTTACAATAATATTAATTAAATAATTTACTTAGTATATTATAACTTGCATAATAAAGTGTAATACGTTGTTAGGAGTTTGTTCAAAACCCTAAATATGAGCCATAACAATCATAAAAATGACTCTTGCCTTAGAAAGCACCACTAATAATTGTTAAGGTGGACTCTATGCTGTCATGACTCATTTGCTCTCTTAGGACATAGAGTGCTGAAGACAAGAAAATAAGAACAGGTTAGTGCTGCATCATTCCCTCCCCTTTTAAACAGACTCCAAATGGGCTCTGCAATACACAGGGCACTCGCCAAATTAACTTATTAGTTAACGAAGAGGGAAACTTAACAATAAGCAACAGGGAAAAACAAGCTTTTTCTAAATAGTAGAAGAAAAGACCTAAATAACCCAACATCACACTCTCACACATGACACCACTCAGGGAGAGACAGACAAAAATACATTCAAATTAATATAGATAGAGGTGTCTGTGTATGGTATTTGGGCTGCCTCCCAATTCCTGAAGCAACTACAACTATTTGCAACACTGTGGTCACCGTGAAAGGGGAAGAAAAGATAAACACAGGATGAAATAAGAAATTTCACAGTTTTTGTAGTGTTGCAGATCATCACACACAATATGCTCTTGCATATCACAGCAGATGTTCTTAGGAGTGAGTAAGATAAAGCAAACAAGGTAGAAGTTAGAAAGATGAGATGAAAGAGACAATTGGTGCCTTTTGTGCAACATGATTTAAATACATTTAAATGTCTCATCTCCATGTAATTCAGCCTATGTGAATGCAAAAATGAGTCATCACAGTCTAAGGCTTTTTTTTTTTTTGGAAAACTTTCATTGTTCTATGCCATAGACTCTTCACTAAGGATGAATTGGACCCACTGATAGCAAGCACATTCTGCACTGATTTAGCATCCGATTATGCAATTATGCAAATCATTTAACAGCACAAATGCGCCCACAATGATTTGTGTCGAACGCAGTTTGCATGCCACAGTTCCTCATCTTGCAGGTCATTTCACAGTGCTATGTTGCGTAGGGTGCAGCAGATTACTGCAGTCTGGCATATTTTACCAGGACTGTACAGATTTATTTTACCACTGCAGTAAACTACAGTCACATGTTAGAATTACCTAAGCTGTGTGTGATTGATGCCAGTGATTCAGCATTACCTTGTTTGGAATGCAAAGAGTATATTTATATAATTTACAGTGGATTTCAAAATATCAAAAAACTAGACACAAAATTAAAGGAAGTGACATCTGGAAAACAATTTTTGCTAGCGCTTTTCTCAGAACTATCCACATTTCTGAGTTATATTTCTTAAAAATAAATAACAAATGATTTGATATTTTTGTCTACAATGGAAAAAAAAACTTCTAAATTTATTCAAGTCAAAAATATTACTTACCATCACTCAGTCAATCTAAATTCATTATACAAAGAAAACAAATGTCATGCATTAAATCAGGTTGAAGATAAAACCACTCTGATTGTACACTGACTTCTAATAAGTTGAATGACTTCTGTTTCTTTTCCACGCTGAGAGGCTATGAAATTTCGTGAAAAAGAGCGGATTGCTTTATGGCAGCAACAGCAGTACACTGTCTCCAACATCGCAAAAATGCACAAAACCGCTTTAATTGCTAATACTTAAAATGTTAATGAGGCTTAATTTGTGAATAAAAAAAAATGCATCAGATTGTTTACGCTTACACCAAATATAAAAATAATAATGTATCATTTTAGAATGAAAAAGCCCAAGATGTACATAATTTAATGTGGAAAGCATCATTATTAGTCAAAGGGGAAAGCCTGACTCCTGCTTTTCCTTTGAATAAAGCAATGACAGATGCAAACCAAAAACAGAAACACTGAGCCAGAGGAAGTTTGTATGAGGGATTAGAATGGAAAAAGCATAAAAAATAAAAAACCATGTTAACCTTCAGCAGACCGCGGGCTACACCATGATAAGATGCTTCTTGACAGCTTTAAAGAGACAGGATCATTCACACAGTTCATTCAGGGAAACAAATTCTTAAGGTAAGAGGAGGAGTTTTACACAATGTTGCACTATACTACAATTTAATGGTCATTACATATTGTTTACAATGAAACAGCATTTGTTTTAGCTAGAGTGTGGGATTCTCAATTGATGGAAGTGTGTCCGATTCATCTTCATTGTCTGTGGGATTCAGTGGAGACCACAGTGTTGACTCATCAGACCTTGCCTGCAGCAATGTCTCTCTGTGACACTTGTGTTACCAGGGTTTATGTTTTAAAGATTTCTACATTGCATGCAGTTTTCTGCTGGTAGCTGTTTTGAAGATGTCTAATGTGATGTGAAGCATACAGTTGCCTTAAGAAAATATACAGTACTACAACTACTCATGATTTATCGTTACTATATCCCACATTTCAGAATAATAAACTGTGAAATAACAGAAATGGAAGAATGGGAATTATGCATAAGTTGGTAAACAGCACTGAGTTCGCATGTACTGTATGCTGCACAATTGCTGGCTGCATTTTATTCAATATCTGGTCCAACTCAACCATCACCATAGAAGAATAATTTTTTCTTACCTCTGGGACTTGTTTTGATGGATTAATTGCTGCTTGCAGAAGCTGAGACATTTTAAAAATTAGGTATAATTTATTTATATGTGGATGTAGCATTTAAATATGTCACAGCGTACATTTGATGTTTTCCTCCTGGGTTAAACAGCTTAAAACATATCAAAAACTATTTGTTATGCCGATGTGGTTTTGAGTGACAGCACCACTTCCTTGAGCCAGCCAACTGCCTTGTTAACTTAGGGTTTAGCTTGTCATAGATCCGTGTTTCTGACAGACTCTGCCTCCTCTTACAGGAATTATCAATCAAGAAGTTCCAGCAGAAGGTCAGCTGTGTCAGGACCAATTAGACGGCACCTTCATGTTTCACTCAAAAACCAACTAATTATAAATAATATAAATAAAAAACAATATAAACAGTAACAAAGCACAGCGAACAAGTCACTGGGGGATCCAGAGCTGGCCGGCAGAATAATGCAGACCTCAAGGGCTGTGGAAGTTGCCCAAGACCCAGCACTCAGCACTCGCACAGCCAGATGGAGAGAACAGCGAGACAACGAGCGGCAGTCTGTCCTCTCTACGTGTCCTGAGGTACAGGCGAACAAGAGGTAAGTAATTGCTAACCAGTGTTGGGCAAGTTACTCTGAAAATGTAATCAAATTACTGATTAATCCTTTTAAAAGTAATCACGTTACTGTTCTGATTACTTTATTTCAAAAGTAATTAGTAATTAGTTACATTACTAGTTACGTTACTTTTTTCTCCATGAAATTTATGAAATCCCAGCTTACACTCTCCCGATAAATATTTGTTATTAAAGCATCAACATTAACAGAACACTGTTATTTTTAACTAAAGCAAGCGGCTGCTGCCTGCATGGTTTGGCATTTATAATCTCTAAAAGACATCTCAGTTCATCGCAATCTCACAGATCTGTTATAACACAATAAATATATGCATAATGAATCTTCCATAATGTCTACAATTCGTGTGTTATAATGAGAAGATTCGTGAACACGCAAATTTCAGCACTGCATTGCTCAACGCTGCAAACACGTTATAGCCTAAATAGAAACTCTGCATACGCTCGCAACTGTTAATCGTTTATATTTTATATTAGTTCATGCTGCTTTTGTGCAATAGATGAATAACAATTTATTTGTTTTAGATATTTTATGTTTAGATATTTCTATTTTGCGGGACTCCCGTGAATTATTTTATTCTCCCGCATCCCGCACACACACGAGTGTCTACCCGCCCGCACCAGCACTCGCCCATCTTGTCCCGCGCCGCACTCTGTTGCGTCGGGTCTCGCGGGAGAGCAGCTCTCTAATCCACTGGCACTTGACTCACAGTGCGTGAGGTACATCCTTTTTACAATCTAGATTATAAATCACTGCATTCTGTCAGCAATGTAACGCGGCAGAAACGTATAGAGACCTCGGCTTGTAACTATACACTAATTACTATTTTGAAAATTATAACGCGTTAAATTACTCCGTTACTAAAAAAGTAATCAAATTACAGTAA
>NW_015666578.1:165340-165606 GCF_001515625.1 Sinocyclocheilus rhinocerous
CCTGTTAATCGTTTATATTTTATATTAGTTCATGTTGCTTTTGTGCAATAGATTATTTTCTATTAATTTGTTTTAGATATTTTATGTTTAGATATTTCTATTTTGCGGGAGTTCCGTGAATCATTTTATTCTCCCGCATCCCGCACACATACGAGTGTCTACCCGGCCGCACCAGCACTCGCCCATCTTGTCCCGTGCCACACTCTTGCGTCGGGTCTCGCAGGAGCAGGTCTCTAATCCACTGGCACTTGACTCGACAGTGCGTG
>NW_015666578.1:167883-169383 GCF_001515625.1 Sinocyclocheilus rhinocerous
AGATTATAAAACACTGCATTCTGTCAGCAATTTAACGCGGCAGTAACGTATAGAGACCTCGGCTTGTAACTATACTCTAATTACTATTTTGAAAATTATAACGCGTTAAATTACTCCGTTACTAAAAAAGTTATCAAATTACAGTAACGTGTTACTAAGTAATGCGTTACTGCCCAACACTGTTGCTAACACACTAATAACACTACGACAACAGACAAAAGAACGCATCAAACATACTCACAACAAAGGACAGAATAGCCGAGATTATATAAGAAATGGAGAACGAGCGACAGGTGGGGGAGAAACAGCTTGTGATCTGTGCACCCACGCCGCAAGATCAGCCCTGATTGCCCAGGAAGCTGAAGAGGCACCCTGAACCGTGACAGAGTTATTTTGATTACATTTCATGCATCTCGTTTTGCTTTGCATAACCTCACAAGCAATTGCATGCATTGATAAGCATCGATAAAGTGGAAATTGGGCTACTTTGAAATTATTTAAGCAGTGAGTTATGAGGTGTGGTTAAAGCCCGGAATGAGCCCAGTCTGATGATTGTATATAACTTCATAAATGTTTTTCTTTAGGTGCAAATGCCTCTTGGCACTAAACACATTGAGACTTTTTAAAGTACATCATTTCACAATATCTAAAAACCTATAGAGCCCATACTGAGGAAGGAACAGAAGCAACAATATGTGGTTGTGCAAAAAACATTGCTCCACTGCAATTTGTGGCTGTGTGGTCATGAATCACATTCACTTAAAACTTAACTTTTCAATTTGCTTTACAATAACATTCCAAACAGTCAGTCATTTGTATTTTCAATGTCCTTGCAAAGAAAAAGGGAACGCATAATGATAGGAAAGGCATTTAGTGTAGCACACAAACAATTTCACACCTTTATGAATCTGTGCTTTGCTATTGTGTCAATCCACATCCATTCATGAACACACAAGTGAGCTGAGGTGAAGTATGTAAAAAATCAAGAGCATATCAGGAAAGCAAAGAATATGAATTTTTTTCCCCAATATAATTACCATCCTTAACTCTAATGTCACTCCTAGTGCATCTTAAAACAACATAAAACATTGTAAGGGCATTGGTCTGGCATTTAACACACTTTACATGATGTGTCAAAAGCCTGATGACATGAGATATTGCAAAGGACTTGCAAATTATATATATATATATATTGTGACGAGCGTCCCGAGGCTTCATCAGCGTCGCCCTGGAAACAAGCGAGGAGCACCTGGCCATCATCATCACAGGCTGATCGGTCAGAGCTGCACCTCATCAGGCAGCAGCTACATAAGCCACGCAAGCCCTGCCATCTAGGAGATTCCTCCATGAGACTGAGCACTAACTCGCCCTCTCATTTTCCCCACAGAAAGCAGTGTGTGACCGACCAGCCCCACAGGAGCACTGCACGGACCCTCTGCACTGGGAAGACGGAAGAGAGCACTCACGGCACCGGAGCACCTACCTGGACCTTCCTCACTC
>NW_015666578.1:169664-170130 GCF_001515625.1 Sinocyclocheilus rhinocerous
CGACCTGCCGGTTGGAGCTCCAGAGGTGGAAGTGAAAGTGAATGGAAAGCCGTTCCGGGCCATCCTGGACTCGGGCAGTGCGGTCACTCTGGTCCAGTCGCAGATTCTCGCCCCCCGAACGGAATATAAAGCCTTCCTCCCCATAACCTGTGTCCACGGGGACACACGACAAGTTCCCGCTCGCAGGGTGACCATTTCGGCCGCTCCTGGCACCTGGCCGGTGGAAGTCGGGGTCATGCATGAAGGAGCCGTCCCCGTGCTGATCGGGAGAGACTGGCCAGGGTTTGACTGCCTGCTGGCCACGGCTACGCAGCCTGCCAGCCCAGGAGGGGGCCGTCGAAGAAGGAGGCCCACGACAGGACCTCGTCAGCGGCCCGTCCGTGCTTCTGGCCTCGGATAGCGGGAGAGAAGGTGAGTCCCCCTCCCAAAATCCTAATCTCTTCTATGATGTGTTCCAACAGGTGAC
>NW_015666578.1:170263-172688 GCF_001515625.1 Sinocyclocheilus rhinocerous
CAGGGGTCACTCCCCACCCACCCCCTATCTCTCCCCTACTATCTCATATCGTTAACAGGACCAGGACGACGCTTAGGGGGGGGGAGTGTGACGAGCGTCCCGAGGCTTCATCAGCGTCGCCCTGGAAACAAGCGAGGAGCACCTGGCCATCATCATCACAGGCTGATCTGTTACAGCTGCACCTCATCAGGCGGCGGCTACATAAGCCACGCAAGCCCTGCCATCTAGGAGATTCCTCCATGAGACTGAGCACTAACTCGCCCTCTCATTTTCCCCACAGAAAGCAGCGTGTGACCGACCAGCCCCACAGGAGCACTGCACGGACCCTCTGCACTGGGAAGACGGAAGAGAGCACTCACGGCACCGGAGCACCTACCTGGACCTTTCTCACGAGCACCCCTCACCCCAATAAATCCACCCTCCGGGGTATTGATTGAGATTTCTTGTCGTGTGATTCTTCACCCCGTTACAATATATTAAAATTTATATAAAAATTTAGTTGTCAAAAATGAAATTCAGGCCCTGATCAGTTATCGGCTCCAAAAAATCCTGATTGGAGCACCTTTAGTTCAAAGCATTGGCAAGAATCTGAGTTCATCTCTATGTACCACAGTTAATTGATGAAGGATTTCAGAAAAAAATAAAAATAAAATAAAAAATAAAAGCAGGAGACTTAGCTTTCCCAGCATTTTTTAAAATCTAAATGTCTTTTATGTATGTAACATTAATTACTGTGTTTTCTTCTTTTAATTTTGTGAAATTTGCATAGTCATTCCTAGATGCCCAGTTTTTAAAATATCAATGAACAGATCTATGTGAGGTGAGCCGGCAGGATTACAGTCTGCAAACATTCATTTGAGCCAATCCACTTCTAACTAATTTAAATAATTCTCAGATCTACAGGCAAAGAAATAAAGACACCAATTTGCATTATTTTATTTTTATAGCCCACTTTAGACATTTTACCAACTTTAAGTAACTTGGTTGCACTTTTTTATAGTATGTGTACTTACCTGTATTTAGAGTGTACTTACCTTAGAAAATACTTGATAATATAAGGAAACTACATGGGTTAGGGTTAGGGGTAGGTTCAGGATTAGTACAGAGTTATTACCCAGTTATTGTTACTATAACAAGTACATAGCATAGTATGTACATGCAGAACAGGACTGTAAAATAAAGTGCTACCAATAACTTTGAAACACCATGTCAGCTAGCAGTCATTAGAGTACTAGTAGACTGTCTGTTTAATATCTGCTAACACTTTATTTTGATGGTCTCCAATGTACATTCAACTGACTATAAGTAACTTTGCAAGTACATGTCAACTTATTCTACTAACCCTAATCTAACAGTCTACTAATACTGTAATGACAGTCAGTTTACATATAATTGCAAATTAATGAGAGTTAGTTGACATGTACTTGCAAAGTTACTTATAGTTAGTACAGTAGAATATATTAAAATAGTGTAAAAAGATTTTTCTTCTCAAATCTGGCCTTTTAGTTAAGTGTTATCCAGCCGAATGAGTCAGTACTTTCTTCAGTACTTTGACAGTGATATATAGCCAGTAACAAGTGTGAATGGGTCTTGATTAACAACTATATTTTTTTAGCACAGAAAACATTAATACACTAAAGATTAAGCTATTTATAATCCACTGACATAATTAAATGTACAACAGCAAAAACGTATTTCTTAAATCGATAACATGACATACTTCTTATACTTTCATTTCTAGTTCCCCAAATAAATCACAAAAGGCTTTGATAAATGTACTGTTGGTGTTTATGAAAAGAAATACTGTAGCTGTTGCATATGTTCACTGGGAAACACAATGTCTAATTTTGCTCTACGTGATTGATAACAACAAAAGAATGACCAAATTAAATATGTATTCCAATTTGACTTGTGTATTGCCCCAAGAAAGCTGACGCTGAGTGTATTTTCCCCTTTATCCATTGTAAAGGTAATTACACCTCCATATAAAGCAGTATACAGCCACTACTACCAGGTTCCAACATTTCCATTTCATTTTAGTGAACTTTGAAAATGAGCTCTGAGAAAGGCATAATATTTTCATGCTTTCCCCTTAGGGAGAAGCAAATAAACCGCATTTTGATTAATAATAACAGCGTTTGCCTAAAATATGTTCAACATCAAATTTAACTGAACTTGAGCAGTTCTGCAAAGAAGAGCGGGCAAATATTGCAAAGTCTAGATGTGCAATGTTAGTAGACAAATCCCAACAGACTAAGGGCTGTAATTAAAGCAAAAGGTGGTTCAACAAAATACTGACACAAGGGGGTGATACTTTTTCCAACTCAGTAATTCAGTTTTGTATTTTTTTTGACATGTTGGTGTAATTTCTTTCACTTGGATGTTATAAGTTGCACTGAGTAAATACAGCTGGATAAAACAAAAA
>NW_015666578.1:172757-187740 GCF_001515625.1 Sinocyclocheilus rhinocerous
GGGGGGTATTTTCAATGCCCAATGTACACTGTAGAATATACTGAATGTTAGCGTGCTTATTTTGTGCTACTTATTTTTAATACTACTAATTTGCATGGAACTACTGTAGCAACCACCCACAACACCTCACCTCAAGAATGTACAGCCAGTAAAACTGCATTCATGTATGCAATCTTCACAAAATATGTAATGTTCAGACAGTATAGCTTATGATTTAGAGCATAGCTGCATATCTTACAATATTAAAACAGCTTGACATGGGCAAAAGACCTCATCTACAGCAAAGCAATGTCCTTTGTTTGACAGACCATTCCTTTACTCGACAGTGAAAACGAAATAATGTCACAGCAGGAGATAACCGCTCTGACAGGTGAGCCAGAGGCCAGCGGCGTGCTATTTTCATCTCAAGGGTGCCTCTTGATTCTTTTCTACACCCACTGTATGTTTCATTCCATTAAAATATATGTTTTTCAATCTATATATGAATGAAGAATTTTGCTGACTGAATTCAACTACATGTTTACCGGAGTAAACTGTATGTCAATTAGCTAAGCTTTTGTTGTTGTGTAAATTAATTATAATAATCTGACATTAACTGTGACCTTGAATCTGTCACATTGGGTCAGGAAAATGAGGATGAGGAGGATCTATATGCTGCTTTACTTTTTATTAAATCAACAAGACGATAATCCACTTGGAAACTATTAAAAAACACAGGAGAAGCAAAACAAAGCAATGAACTGAACAAACTGAGGGCAAAACATACAGGAATAACGAGGGGTAAAACAAGAAAAAGGTGAGCAGAGTAATCTGTGAACATAGCAACTAATGAGAAGCGGGAATAAAGGGGGAACAAAGGAAACAGTAACTGTACACAGACACAAGGAGGAACAAACTAAAAGTCCATGAAAATGAAAACAGAACTGAACTGAAACAGAATTGATTCATTATAACATAATTACTTCACCATCTGCACATGACACCATTAACGATGGTCCTATATTGTTGAACCAACGGGGTTCAAAGAACTAAGGCGCCACCCTGTTACAATGTTTTGGGAAACAGTCATGACTAGTTAGTAGATTTCACCAAAGGTGCATTGTACTATGGTAGTTAAGCATGGAGTTTCATCGTTGTACATGAAATGCACCCCTGGTGGTTGGTAGGTGGTTTTTAGGAATCTGGATTACTTATTTAACATACCTAAAATTGTAATAGTTTACTAATCCCTTACTCTAAAAATGAGCAATATTAGCAGTAACTCTTGCTTTAGTGAACATCACTAATAAGCCTTTCAACTCAGTGATTTTGTGAGGTACATTAAAAAGAAGGTTCATCGTATAACTTGTGTCTTAAATTCTAATGCTGAGAAAAGAAATGGAGGAAAACTTTTCATTTTATAAATCCGTTATGATAATATCAACTGCATTAACACTGGCTATTTATGCAAGGTTATTATAAGAATTGTAATGCAGGAAGTAAAATGGTAATTTACTCTTAACTTAGAATTTTGATAAACTATTACAGAATCCTCTTTGGCTCACAGGCTGTTCTTTGAAGAGAGTGTGATGCAGATTTAAAGAATTCATCTTGGCAATCTTCTTGGCACCCTGCATAATTAGGTCCGGCTTCTCTCTTATTCTTGAGATAACCTTAAAAAAAGGCTCTGTATTGGATGTGATCAATATTTTATATTCATGACTGAATGTTATTTGCATGTTCAGTCCTGAAAACTCAAATTGTGAATAGGCATTTCAAATTGTTTCAAGATCAAGAGAACAATAGTTTATGTCTGGCTCTATGCAAGATGCAAATATAATTATTTATTAATGAACCTGAAGAAAACAGGAGTTCCGTGTGTTCAATTTGTGTTATATCTTTCCAAACGTCTGCCCTTGACACTCCTGACTAGCTGGTCACCACAAATGTAGTCAATATGTTCCATGCTTTATACACTGAACAAAAGTATAAATGCAACACTTTTGTTTTTACCCCCATTTTTCATGAGCTGAACTCTTTGAAGACTTTTTCTATGTACACAAAATGCCTATTTCTCTCAAATATTGTTCACAAATCTGTCTAAATCTGTGTTAGTGAGCACTTCTCCTTTGCCGAGATAATCCATCCACCTCACAGGTGTGGCATATCAAGATGCTGATTAGACAGCATGATTATTGCACAGGTGTGCCTTAGGCTGGCCACAATAAAAGGTCACTCTAAAATGTGCAGTTTTATCACACAGCACAATGCCACAGATGTCGCAAGTTTTGAGGGAGCGTGCAATTGGCCACCAGGAATGTCAGGAATGAAAGGAATGTCCACCATGTCCACCAGAGCTGTTGCCCGTGAATTGAATGTTCATTTCTCTACCATAAGCCGTCTCCAAAGGCGTTTCAGAGAATTTGGCAGTACATCCAACCGGCCTCACAACCACAGACCACGTGTAACCACACCAGCCCAGGACCTCCACATCCAGCATCTTCACGGGGCCAGCTGTGTGCCAGTGCGTCTGTGCCGAGCGTTGCCTCGGTTAGGGAGTAGAACCACTGGCAGTGGGTGGTTTCTGGAGATGCAAACAGGTCTACCTGAGCAACTCCGAACTGTCTCCAGATCAGCTGAACTGCCTGGGGGTGGAGTCTCCACTCTGCTGGAAGTGCTGCTCGAGACAGCTCGTCGACTGCCCGATTGAACACTCCTGGGATGTGGATGGCACGAAGGGACCTCAGATGCTTCTGACTCTACAGGAGGAGGTGGCGGGCAAGTTGCGACATGCGACGGGAGCATAGACCGCCTTGCCGGTTGATATACGCAACAGTCGCAGTGTTGTCCGTGTGGACCAGAGCATCCCTGCCCCGAAGGCGCCCTCTGAGGTGGCTCAGGGCAAGGCGTACTGCCAGCAACTCGAGGCAGTTGATATGCCAACACAGTTGGGGACCCATCCAAACCCCTGACACTGCGTGCCCATTGTACGTGGCCCCCCAGCCGGTGGCCGAGGCATCCATGAATACCTCAGCATGCCTGGAAATCTGTTTCAGGGGCACTCCTGCCCGAAGAAACGAGGGATCTGACCCCGAGCTGAAGGTTCTGCGGCAGGTCGGTGTAATCTGAACCCGGTGAGTACCACGTCACCACGCCCACCTCGGGACTCGGCCATGGAGCCAGTGCTGAAGCGGTCTCATATGGAGCAGGCCGAGCGGAACTAACGCCGCAGCTGCAGCCATATGCCCCAGGAGCCTCTGAAATAATTTCAGCGGGACCGCCGTCCTGCCTGATAAGGTCTTGAGGCAGTTCAGCACCGACTGAGCATGCTCCTGGGTGAGGCGTGCTGTCTGGCTGACCGAATCCAACTCCATGCCGAGAAAAGAGATCCTCTGTAACATCTTAAACGGCAGCTTATGAAACGCACGGTTCAAAACTCGCAGATCCAAGATTGGTCGTAACCCACCGCTTTTCTTGGGTACAATGAATTAAGGGCTGTAAAACCCCGACCTCATATCAGCTGGAGGGACCAGCTCTATCATGTCCTTTGCCAGCAGGACTGCGATTTCCGCACGCAAGACAGGGGCATCGACAGCCTTTACTGAAATGAACCGGATGCCCCTGAACTTGGGGGGATGCCGGGCGAACTGAATCGCGTAGCCGGGTTTGATGGTCCGCAGGAGCCACCGTGACGGACTGCGGAGCTCTAACCAGGCCCCGAGAGACCGTGCCAGAGGAACCAACGGAGCCACCGAAGTACCCACGGTGGGGCAGCGTGGTGGAACACAGGGACTCGGCCCGAGGCCTGTGACGGCAGAGGGCGGAGTCTGGTTGTGAAGTGTAACACACCTGATTCCTCCGTGTGTGGGAGAAAACACAGGGTACCGGCTTGAGGCTTGTGACAGCCCGGCGTGTGACGACATGAAGTGGGGACTCGAATGCTACAGCCCTTACCTGGTTCCACGAATGGGCAGGAGGGGTGCTCTTGGGCAACCCACTGCTGCTGCTGCGTGGGAGCGGGGGCAGCCACAGGGGGGCACCCACGGCGACGAGCAGGCTGAGGGGCTGCAGCCAGGACGGAAGCAGCAGGTTTCCTCCGGTGCAGGATATGTTTGATCGCCTCTGTCTGCTTCTGTGCCGCAGAGAACTGCTGGCCGAAGCTCTCGACAGCATCGCTGAAAAAGGCCGGTCTGAGACACGGGCGCATTCAGGAACTGCACCTTATCATGCTCCTTCATGTCGGCCAGACACAGCCAAAGATGGCGCTCTTGGACCACTAATTTGGACATCGCACGACCCAGGGAGTGTGCGGTCACCTTCGTCGCTCAAAGCGCAAGGTCCGTCACAGCACACAGTTCATGTAGGACTGCCCGGCTTCCACCCTCGTGCAGGTCTTTCAGGGCTTTGGCCTGATGGACCTGCTGTAACGACATGGCATGGAGGGCAGAAGCCGCCTCCCCACAAGCTCTATAAGCACTGCCAGTTAAGCCTGACGAATACTTACAGGTCAGCTAGGGGAGACACGGGTCACCCCGCAGAGTGGTAGCGGCCATCAGACACAGTTGCATGGCCACCGACCGCTCCACCGAGTGTATGCCTGTGTACCCCAAAGCGGCTCCACCATCGAGGGTGGTGAGAGAGGAGGAGCTACAAGACTTGTTTCGGGCAGTAAAAGGTGCCTTCCACGATCTTGTGAGCTCCTCATGCACCTCCGGGAAGAATGGCACTGGAGAACCTGAGAAGCGCGACCTCCACCGAGAAACCACTCGTCCAACCTCGAAGGATCGGGACACGGTGGAGGATTCCACACGAGCCCAACATTCTCGGCGGCCCGGGAAAGCATAGCCATCATCTCTGGGTCTGGCTCGGACAACGCGGTCACACCCGAAGGGGGCAACGCAGCCGGGTCATCATCCCCGGAGAGAGAGAGAGAGAGCTCTCGGATGCAGCGATCGACATCTGGTCTCGAGGGGGTGAATCAAAGGAAACAGCCGGCTCCCTCCACCCTGTAGAGGGGCCAGCGCGTCCCTGCGGCCGCTCCACCGGCTGCGGTGTGCCTGAAGGGTGACGAACTCCCTCTGGGGAAGCCATCACCGTGATCCTCAAATCACCTCTGACTCCACCAGATACAACGCTGCCCCGATTGCCGGGATGAACACTGGATCTCGGCAGAGGGACCCCGCCACGTTTGACGTAGCGAAGTCTACAAATAGAACATGCACTATCCACGAACGCTTGTTCAGCGTGCTCAACGCCCAGACACGTGAGACGCCAGATCGCAACCACACCCAGAAACGCACGGGTGATAAGCCATCTTCAAAAAGACGAGATCACCCGTGTTGCTCTTTTAGAGATATGCTCTTTTGTGCTGAAGCATGCAGGGGAGCTGGCCACCGCACACTCCTGGTGTGGCTGTCTGCACAAGGATGATTTTTTCTCTTCGCCGTGAGACCATGACCACCGCTGCTGTGCCGTAACGCCCGCACTCGCTTGTCTCTCTGCAATACCGAAGTAGAGAAATGTAGTGATGCACTACTGCTCGGCTCCGAAGCGAAAGGATGAATTAATGCGGTGCACCTGCTGCCTCTTATACCCACGCGTGTGGCAGCCAGATGCGAAATCCGCATGCCAATGTCCATTGGCTCGTTTAGTTACACTCAAAGTGGATTGATCTCTCTGGCGAGATCCCCATTTGTCGGTCATCACCGACGTGACGTCGAGAGTGACCGACTGAAAGGGAACTATAGAAACAAACTAGGAAACTCAGGTAGGCAAGCAGGAACCGAAAACTAAATCGAAACAGAACAAAACTGAAAATACATGTGACAGTATGGGATAGGATTAAGGAATCTAAAATATGCTCATGCAGAATAAAGCATTAATATGTGCTTTATATGTACTAATAAACAGCCAACATGCTAATAATATGCATGCTGATAAGCAACTAGTTATTAGTGAGAGTTGGTCCCTAAACTAAAGTGTTATATGGGAATATATGCAAATTGAATTTGATAGCTAGTACTGGAGATGATTTCTTACACAACGCTATTCAGAAGACTTTGAATGAAGAGCATGAATCATGTGGACTGCTTTTATTATACTGTCCATTTTAGAGTTAGAAAAGCATTTGTTTCTATTTATTAACATTACTTTACTAACCTTAACAAATATTAATAAATGTTTTGCTCATTGTTACTCAATGTTATTGCATTAGTTAACAGTAAACTAATGGGACCTCATTGTAAAGTGTTACCAAAGGTTTAAGGATTTAGAACTTTTTTGAGTGAGTTTGCATTTAATGCCCATTTTCTGATTCTGCCTCGATAGATTCGACGAACTGGGGTCCTAATAAATCAACTTAAATTAAAAGAGAAACTTAATGAAACTGATCGACTAGATGCTTCTGGAATTTGAGTAAACAAAATCTGACAATAACTGTCCCATGTTATTTCTTATGCTTAAATAGTGTTCAAAAAGCTTACATTTCAGGCTGGACCATGCAGGCAAACTGCATGTGCAGTCCTAAACGTACAACTCAGACTGTTTGTATGGCAACCGGAGCTCCCATAGACCTTATACGTCAGAGAAGCAAGTGTGCAGTCATCTTTAAAATTCTGTCTTTTAACTTCTGTTTTTGTGGAAAACACAGGGTACCGGCTTGAGGCTTGTGACAGCCCGGTGTGTGACGACATGAAGTGGGGACTCGAGGGCTACAGCCCTTACCTGGTTCCACGAATGGGCAGGAGAAGTTCAGTGCAAACAGGACATGTGTTCTGGTAAGAGGAAGTCAAGTTGTGTCAATGCATGCTTGATTGCCCAGACTCACTGTGCATCAAATAGACAATCTACATTTTTATGGAAGCAATGAGTCAGTGACAAGTATGTATAATTCAGTAATCTACCTGAAGAAAGCAAGGGAGTTCAACCCACAGTGGTCATTATTTATTTATTGCCAGATGCCTTGCAACATAATTGACGCTGGAAGTTTCTGTAGCTCAGCTGGTTCAGCATTACCACCAACGAGACCCAGGGTCATGAGTTTGATTTGCAGGAGGGTGGGTTAGATTGGGGAATAGAGCCTTCCCCTGACCATGGTCATGATGTTTATGAATACAGATGCTGGTCATAGGGAATTCTAGATGGAACTACCATACTCAGTCTATTGTCTACTGGTTCTCATTGCTGCTCCAGCAAAATGTGGCCTGCAACTAGGATCAGTTTCCCTTCCAAAGTTTAAGCTAACCTAAGGGGAAAGCTGACCCTAGACCAGTTGCTGTGGACAACTTGCCACTCTGCCTTTCCATTATTCAGGTCCCATACAATATAATACACATTATATTTATGAGTCTTAAACAAATGCAGTGGTTAGCAATTTTGACATGCAAACTTTAATTAGATTATCACAAATAGCAGCCAATCAGCATACAAAGAAAAAAAAAAGAACAAGATTTATCTTAAATGTCTGGTTTGTTTAGCCCTATTAGTTTTGATATCATGTCTGGATGCTAGATGCTAAGTTGCTTTCACAAGAATTCCAACAGCTGCATTACATAAAGCTGTCAGAAACACTGAATTAGATGCAATGACCGTTATATGGATAGTCATTTCTATGCCGTTGCTATGGAAACAATATTCGTCTAGGTGCACTGGTGTAAACTGGTAGGCTTTAAAAGGTGGAGGTAACTCCGGGTAGCGCAGGAACACAATGAGCAGCCGATGATCGAGGATCCGTGCAGCGAAGCCCTCGGCAGAGGAGAGGAGGAAACTCCAGGAACTGGTCAGAGAACAGAGAGACACGAACTGAACAGGGTGTCGACATAAAACGATCTGACAACACAGGAGAGAAAACACAGACCTTAAATAGGCCAGCTGATCAGCCACAGCTGGCGCTTAATCAGCTGATGGCGCTGATCACCGGCAACACAAACCACACCCACACCCACAATGACACGGAGAGGGCTAAAATGAGTCAGTGAGCCCATGAACCGTGACAGGAACTATAGAAACAAACTAGGAAACTCAGAAAGGCAAGCAGGAAACGAAAACTAAATCGAAACAGAACAAAACTGAAAATACATGTGACAGTATGGAATAGGATTAAGGGATCTAAAATATGCTCATGTAGAATAAAGCATTAATATGGGCTTTATAAGTACTAATAAACAGCCAACATGCTAATAATATGCATGCTGATAAGCAACTAGTTATTAGTGAGAGTTGGTCCCTAAACTAAAGTGTTATATGGGAATATATGCAAATTAAATTTGATAGCTAGTACTGGAGATGATTTCTTACACAAAGCTATTCAGAAGACTTTGAATGAAGAGCATGAGTCATGTGGATTGCTTTTATTATACTGTCCATTTTAGAGTTTGAAAAGCATTTGTTTCTATTTATTAACATTACTTTACTAACCTTAACAAAGATGAATAAATGTTTTGTTCATTGTTACTCAATGTTATTGCATTAGCTAACAGTAAACTAATGGGACCTTATTGTAAAGTGTTACCAAAGTTTTAAGGATTTGGAACTTTTTTGAGTGAGTTTGCATTTAATGCCCATTTTCTGATTCTGCCTCAATAGATTCGATGAATTGGGGTCCTAATAAATCAAGTTAAATTAAAAGAGAAACTTAATGAAACTGATCGACTAGATGCTTCTGGAATTTGAATATTGATTATCTGCATTCTTTTCAGAGAATTAGTTTCTTGTTCAGTCTAGTCTAAAACTCTTGACCAGGGGAGAAAGTATAACATCATAAATTACATTTATGGATTGTCGCAGAGAGTGACTACAGATACGGTTAGATTAGAGGTGACATGCCATAGAGAGGCTTTTCTTGAACAAAGTCATAAAAGTGGCACTGGAGAATTGAGTCCTGGAGAAGGGTTGTGAACCTCTGGAGGGATGATGTCATCATTGTGAAAGCACTGAATGTATTGTTAGAGTTGAAGGTCAAAGTTCAGTGCAAACAGGACATGTGTTCTGGTAAGAGGAAGTCAAGTGTTGTCAACGCATGCTTGATTGCCCAGACTCACTGTGCATCAAATAGACAATCTACATCTTTATGGAAGCAATGAGTCAATGACAAGTCTGTATAATTCAGTAATCTACCTGAGGAAAGCAAGGGAGGTCAACCCACAGGGGTCATTATTTATTTATTGCCAGATGCCTTGCAACATAATTGACGCTGGAAGTTTCTGTAGCTCAGCTGGTTCAGCATTACCACCAACGAGACCCAGGGTCATGAGTTTGATTTGCAGGAGGGTGGGTTAGATTGGGGAATAGAGCCTTCCCCTGACCATGGTCATGATGTTTATGAATACAGATGCTGGTCATAGGGAATTCTAGATGGAACTACCATACTCGGTATATTGTCTACTGGTTCTCATTGCTGCTCCAGCAAAACGTGGCCTGCAACTAGGATCAGTTTCCCGTCCAAAGTTTAAGCTAACCTAAGGCGAAAGCTGACTCTAGACCAGTTGCTGTGGACAACTTGCCATTCTGCCTTTCCATTATTCAGGTCCCATACAATATAATACACATTATATTTATGAGTCTTAAACAAATGCAGTGGTTAGCAATTTGACATGCAAACTTTAATTAGATTATCACAAATAGCAGTCAATCAGCATACAAAGAAAAAAAAAGAACAAGATTTATCTTAAATGTCTGGTTTGTTTAGCCCTATTAGTTTTGATATCATGTCTGGATGCTAGATGCTAAGTTGCTTTCACAAGAAGTCCAACAGCTGTGTTACATAAAGCTGTCAGAAACACTGAATTAGATGCAATGACCGTTATATGGATAGTCATTTCTATGCCGTTGCTATGGAAACAATATTCGTCTAGGTGCACTGGTGTAAACTGGTAGGCTTTACGCTGGACCAGTGATAGATATTGTGTGCCCGGCAAAGCCCCTTTAAAGGAAACTCTGTTCACTCTGCAGCCATATTTGAAATGCCTCTGGGAGAGTTATTTTGGGCATGCAAGATCATCTGTTTGAATGGAGAAATCCTAAAATCTCAAAAACTGCTTGCCACTCTTACATTTAAATAACATATTTCAACAAAAGCAACAAAATCTGACAATAACTGTCCCATGTTGTTTCTTATGCTTAAATAGTGTTTAAAAAGCTTATATTTCAGGCTGGACCATGCAGGCAAACTGCATGTGCAGTCCTAAACGTACATCTCAGACTGTTTGTATGGCAACTGGAGCTCCCATAGACCTTATACGTCAGAGAAGCAAGTGTGCAGCCATCTTTAAAATTCTGTCTTTGAACTTCCGTTTTTGTGGTAGATCCATAGCATCACTGTTGAAGAGTAATTAGATGGTGGAGTGGATTTACTTATTGTAGAGTTAAAGAAAGTTATGATGTGCATTGTAATGTTTGAAGCGGATGTCATAACAAATGTCAGTAGGCCGGGAGGATTTTAAAATGAGCGGATCATTCATAAATTTATTACAACCTTAACTTCACGCTGTGGAAATACAAACCGGAAGACAGAAGACAATGAACGCAGTGCTGAAAAGGGGTGGAGCTACATAAGGTCTACAATGGCACAAACTGTATTGCACATTCCACTTTCACCCATTCATAGTAATGTGAGTGAACCAGCTTGGTATTTCTATAGTCTTTGGTGCAGCACGTGACGCTTCGAGTCGCCAGCCCATAAACGGATGCCCCATTATATTTCTGATGTACTTGTAAAACTTCAGACAACATGACAATTGGATTTAGAATGTTTGCTTTAATGCATATACTGATGCTCTTTGTGTAGACATGGTAGAATGACTGCATTCTTTTACATGTAGATACAAGTTGCATCTAATCTTGTCAAGAATTTTTGGTGTAAACAAATGCCTCCCATTCAAAAATATTGCTTTACCGCCGCATCCGCCCAACCCCCATGTTGAGAAACACTGGTGGATGTTAACTGAAAAAGCGGCACACTTTCACAATAGCCACATTATTATAAAAAAGGGGAGAGAAACGTGAATACAAGTAATGAGGAATAATATGACACGTAAGTAAAAAAAAAGAAAAAAAAAGAAAGAAATGTAGTTACTTCCAGCTACTTAAAAAGTAACAACAAAGTAATTTGTTAAAAACCTACTCATGTAAATACTTTGTTACTTTAGTACACCAACAATGCTGCTCAGAAGTGGCATAAATGCATTTACACAGTGATAACAGTTGCATAAAAGTTATGAGGTTAATGTCTGAAATGGAAAATTATTACAGTAGCTATACTGTATGCAATGCTGGGGAATAAAGATACATCATACTTTTAAATATGAAACTAAAACTGCCAGCTAGACAGCAACAAGTCACTGACTTAGTGAATCATTGAATCATCCATTCAACCTATTAGTTCATATTAATTCGGAAGTGACTTGAGGAGTGTCTTTTCTCAACCAATTAGTTCAAAAACACTGATTCAGACCAGATGGTGGATCAGCACCTAGAAAGGACCTCCACAGCCCTGAAAGACAGCGGAGACCAGGACAACTAGACGATCCCCAGATACAGATCCCCTGTAAAGACCTTGTCTCAGACGACCACCGGGACAAGAGTTAAAAGCGCTATATAAATAAAGGTGACTTGACTTGACTTGATTCGTCCATGAACGAAACACTGATAATTGCTCTGAGATGCGCAGTTGTCTGTTCAGCTTTCGATTGCAAATATTTTATTTGGCTAAGCAAAAATAGACAAAGTAATGTCTATTACATGCCCAGGCTCTTATAAAGTGTTAATGTTTGCTTGTGGAAATGTGTTTATTAGACAGTGCAAGTGAAAACAGTTGGTTTGTGCGTGGACATTGCATGTATTGCGTTTTCCTGGTTTCTTTTACCTCAGATTTCTCTATTATTATTTGTCCTTGAAACATATTCAAGGAAAGTACTTGAGTAGTGAAGTGACTTGCTCGATAGTGCCGTAATGATGGTGTTCTCCATCAATGCTCTGCATGAAACAACACCAAACATATTTAAAAAGGAGATTAAATATAGTAAAAAAAAAGTTGTATAATCCTCTAATAATTACAAAAAAGTGTGTTTTTCTCCACTCCTTTTATATAGTATTCTTTGAACAATTGACTCTCTCATGTGTTGTCAATGGTGGCAGAGGTCAGGGTACACTGTCAAAAAAATAATAATAATAATAATTTAATATAGGACACATTTACTATATTTTTATAATATATTGGTGGGTGTAGCAATTTGTTCTTGCTCTGACCAGAAGAGAACACATTTAGCCAAATCCAGCTCAACCAACATTGGCTTGGATTGTAATACTGAAAAACGTGGTCTTTAATTAATTATCGGTGAAGTATGAGAAAGAGACAATATGATATTAATTTTTAATTTAATGTCTTCATTCACTCTAAAAAATGCTGGGTAAAAAACAACCATTTCTGGGTTAATTGGCAACCCAGCACTGAGTAAATATTGGACATAACACATGCTGGGTTATTTTGACCCAGCTTGTTGGGTTTTATACATTAATCCATTTGCTGTGTTGATTTTTTTTGACAGTTCTGGGTTAGTCAACCTATTGAAGGTTTTTCATTTTAAATAATAAAAATGCACTCTAATATATATATATATATATATATATTGGACAAGAACAGTTCATATATATGTTTTATTCAATGAAAAGTGATTATTTTACAATCATAAAATAATAAAAAACATTCAGTAAACTTTTGAGGATGTGACAGGAACAGCAAGAGCAGCCAATGGGAATCTGTGGGAAGAAAACTGCTATCAGTAAGCTGTACCAGTTCATAAATGACAATCTTTTATATTCATGATTGAAAAGTTACATCAAAAATAATTTTACCTTGTGCCATCTGGTCTGTCAGACATTTAAGTTTCAAGCCGTCAAACGCCACAGCCATGTTGCTAGTGCACTGGATCAATAACGCTCCTATTGTAGTCAGTGGAGCGCACAGAAACTTTACCAACAATGTAGCGTAGTGTTTCAGCCCTGGTCATGCATTCATTTGGCAGGAGGTGAAACTTCCATGGTGGTGCCAGTGCGTTGTGCGCTTTGAGTGGAGATCCAGTGAGTTTGTAGTAGGTTAGCGTTCTAAGCAGGCGTTAACTGTGATGTATATTTAAAAAAAAAAAAGAAAAATGTGAGGCTTCAGACGTTTTCCTATTTGTAGAGTAATAATTTGATAGGAATTCAATGTAATACAAACTTTAATTTCATTCAGGAAGTTTCCCCTCAGGAAGAACACATAATGACTGCTGACAAATGTATCCAGTTTTAACCCGTTTGGCACAGTTTACCCAACATTGGGTTACACTGACCCTGCGCTGGGTAAGTATGTGAGGGGGTTCATCTTTTGTATTGACAGTAAAAAATGACCCAGCAGTTGAGTTACAGGAAAAACTACCCAGCACCTGGGTTAAAAATAATAAAATAACCCAATAAAATGACCCAACAGGCTGAACCCAGCATTTGGGTTAAAAAAAAAAAAAATAACCCAGCATTTTTTACATTGTAGCAATATTTCATCATCCCAAAGCCAAACATTATTCAACCACCACACGTCATATCGTATTAAAGCACTGGGCATGTAGTTCTGTCACAGATGAGAGATAATCCTACTGATGGAGCCCTAAACCTCTGCCAGGCTTTATTGCCAGTTTCATGCAGACATACACCTCTTGAGTGGGCCACCATCTGGAGGCCACAGAGAGACAATCCAGAAAGCAATATGGAGAGAAAAAGAGAGCACATAGCTGTAGAGCTGTAGAAAGAGTAATAAGGAGATATTGCATAAAACTTAGATGGCCCAAGATCTCTCACCTAAATTGTGGCAACCGTTGCCAAGATACTCATCAATGCTTCATCGCACCTTTCCTCTGAATGTTAATTTGCTTAAAAAAGGTTATTTTCTTTCCAGGTCTTTCCATTACACCAAAAGACACACATAGTACACAGAAAGAGAGATGGATCTGAGATGAGCAAGATTTCAAAACTGATTTGCCACACATCAGATAGATAGACAGACAGACAGACAGACAGACAGACAGATAGATAGATAGATAGATAGATAGATATATAGATAGATAGATAGATAGATAGATAGAGTAGACATCTAAATTCAGTCTTGTAATGCTGCAGATTCAATTATTGCCCCCAAAGAAAAATTGCAGTGCTTTACAGGTTACAACTATAGGATAGCAGCTAAATAAACTTATCACTGCATCTAAACCAACAACATTTATATTAGATCCTGTACCCACTAAACTACTGAAAGAGTTGTTACCTGTAGCAGAAGAACCTCTTCTCAACTCATCGTTATCTCTAGGTCATGGTCCAAAACCCTTCTAGCTGGCAGTTATTAAGCCTCTCATTAAGAAACCACAATTAGATCCTAGTGAACTGGAAAATTACACACATATTTCAAATCTTTCGTTTATGTCTAAAATTTTAGAAAAAGTTGTGTCTGTTCAATTGTGCTTCTTCCTTGAAAAAAATTATAATAATTATATATATATACACTCAAAAAAAGATGGTTCTTTAAAGGTTCTTTACATGCAGTAATGGTTTTATTTAGAACCATAGCATTCTGAAGAATGTTCTTCATTGTTCTTTGTGTCAGAGTTTAGGGTTTTTTATTCCCGCCCTTTTGTTTTTTCAAATCTGTAACTGACAAAGCACCTCATTACTGATAGTTCAGTGATCCAACTAAACAGACTGTCAAACACACTCACAACAGGTAAATTATTTCATTCTTCAAATTTAAATACAAATGTAACTTTAAAAATGTAACTGGCTTCCAAACAAACATGTTCTTATCTTTTTTTTTGTTGTTGTTGTTTTTTGTTTTTGGTCACATGTAAGTGTGTGCAGCTCTGCTAAGTTATGGAAACTTCTCCCCTCTTCTCCACTAAGTAAAAGAGACAATAAATGTATAATTCATATTGTTAGATCCTTTAAATTATTACTTGGGTTTATGTATAAACATACCCAGTCACAA
>NW_015666578.1:187827-214106 GCF_001515625.1 Sinocyclocheilus rhinocerous
AACTCTAAACTTAATTGTGTATTTCAGATGTTATCACATCCCACAAACTCATCATCTGCAGAGAAAAATCGCTACTTAATCACACTAAAATGATGGACTTAAAGTCATCATATTGATTGGATTGTGATTGTTTCACTGAAACTTGGTCTTCATCACATCTATTTTTTGTTCTTATTTTGTGTTTTACTTCTTTATGTATTTATTCACGTTCAATGTCAATTGTCATTCATTAATGTTCAGCTAATAACTGTTGTTAAGACCACTGACAATTTTGCATGTCCATAAAAACATAATTCTGTTGTGGTTATTGTTTTACTGCAAAACCCTAACCAAGGCTACACTCTAAGATGCCTCATTACTGATTTTCTGGAGCTCAGCCATCCAACTACACAGACTGTCAACACACTCTCAACAGGTAAATAATTTATTTCTTAAAATGTCTATAAATTATAACTTTCAAATGCTAATTGGTTTCCTATGTCTTTTTTGCAGATACTTTGCAGATATTGTGTATGCATAAACAGCAACATTACACACTAACGTTAAAAAAGTGAAATGGCAATCAACCACCTGTAACGCCACACCAGCAGAGGGAGCCCTCGCCTGAGTACTGACTGTGTACCGCTCCCTCTGCTTCTGCATTCATTTCCTGTTTGATCAGTATTTAGCAAGGAACTGTGTGTTTGCTCATTGCGAAGTATTGATTGTTTACCTGCCTTACCAAGCGTTTCCATTGTTTTCTGCCTGCCTATTCTGTGTATGATTCTGCCTGATTATCTGCTCTACGGTCACTGATTTACCCCTTTGGATTGATAGCCTGATTTGGACTGATGATTGTGTTTGGACCTTTTGCCTGCTTACTCGTCTCTGCCTTTTGGATCTCCCTTGTGTATGTTGAAAGATTGGACTGCTGTTACGGTACTGACTCTCTGCCTGTTATTTCTATTAATAAACTTCTGCAAATGGATTCTAACGCTGCCTCAGCCTCACTGTTACACCACCCCTTTAAGATGGTTTAGATCCTATCTGTCCGACCATTACCACGTTGTTTATTTAAACGGGGAATCGTCTCAATTAACGCCAATAAAGCATGGGATGCCACAAGGATCAGTCTTAGGCCCTCTGCTAATTTCAATATACATGTTGCCCCTTGGTAATATTATTAGAAAATATGAAATTATTTTTCATTGTTATGCTGATGATATTCAACTTTATATTATTTCAACAAGACCAGATGCAACTTCTAAATTATCTAAGCTGATAGAGTGTGTTGTAACAAAACATTTATATTTCGTCAGTAATTATCATAAGGTAATGCATAGCACGCTTCAAGGGCAATTGTTGGAATGGGTTGCAACTACATAGAAATTCGTTAATTCAAAAACAGAAAAAAGCATACATCATAATTTTGTTTCATCAGTACACGTGTATTGACCCAATTTCCACATTATTCAAACATTGTGCTTTCCAAGCACAAGCTTTGCTCTACATTATTCATACACCAGCATGTTTGAATCCAAAACAATCATATCAGCAACACCATTAACATCAAATTAAACACCTTCACAGTTCACAGAGTCCATAAAAGCATTCACATAATCCGTTTAAAACACATGAACCACTTCACTTTGCAGACATTTCAACTCAGTTCATCATAAGCAGAACGCAGTGGTTCACTCAGTTAAAACTCCCGCCGTTTACCACATCGGCATTTTCAAACAGTGCAGTTAACTCAGTGCAAACCGTGTTTTTACGATTTAGTGTTCTCCCTTATATGTCCGAGTCCGTACATCTGCAACACCGCCTCAACACTTTCCCCCCCGCAATAACCATAATTTGTAATTCTTATTCCCATACTTAAATATGCACAAAGAGTATAAATTAACATACATGTTATACAAAATTCATGAAATACATTAAAAAAATCTTCATCATCATCATGTGTACAACAATAACATGTATGAATCAGACTGAACTCAGTTAATGGGATCCATTACATCCCCTCCCCCAAGGCCGTGACTTATCGGGCCCAAAAAAGGGTTTCAAATTAACCACATTAACCGTATCTGATTTCCCATCACTTAATACCCCACATATTCTATATGTCTTTCTCTACCTTAGCCGGCCCTAACCATCATGGCGCAAGTTTTGTCAATAATTTAATTTCAGCTTTAGACAAGGGATGAGCCTTAACCCAGACTAGCGCACATATTTCAAAGTGTACATCTCTGCTTTGTGCATCATAATATCTAAACCAACATGTCTACAAACTTCTTCCTGTATTTTTGTTGCTTTTGTAATGTGTTCTAAGCAGGCGAAGCAGGTGTGGGAGTTCTATGGACCAGTCGTTCGAGTGGCCCTTTGATATTATGTCCCAAAGCTAACAATGTAGGAGCTACTCCAGTCGTCTCATGAACAGCCATGTTTAATACCAGAGGAAATTCAGGCAACCATCTGTCCCAATCCTGATGATGCTTAACTACATATGAAGTTATCATTGTCTTCAAAACTTTGTTTGCCCTTTCAGTTAAATTGGTTTGTGGGTGGTAGGCCATTGCTAATTTATGATCCACCCCCCAAGATTCACATAACTTGTTCAGGACATGACTGGTAAATTGGGGTCCACAGACTGAAACCAAAAAAGCTGGGACACCCCACCGGATAGAGATTTAATTCTTTAAGATCTGATAGACTTTTGGTGTCTTAGCATCCCTCAATGTGAATAGTTGTCAACCATCCTATCAGTGTGGTATTACGGGCCTTACTCATAGGGAACGAGCCCATAAAGTCAGCACCAAGCATTTTTCCAGGGGCCTGAACCTCCAACGATTGCAGATAATGCATGTGCGAACATGGTCCCACACATCTTTCCTAACTGATGGCCACCATGCCACCTCTACAATCCTTTAGAATGGTCTTCATTCTACCCAAGTGGCTGGCAAACAGACTGTCAAGGAAGTAAGAAAGAAATTGTGTTACCAATTCTGCAGGTACAACCAGTTGATAATTAAACCATCCATGCTTGGACTGCACTACTAGGTATAAAACCTCTTGTTGTTCTTGATAACCAATGAGCCCTGGAGTGGGATTTAAATCTGGTTGCCTTAAATCTTCACACATAGCATCAGCTCTCTGAGCCTTCTCAATGTCATGCATGGCTACCGATAAATCTGCCCAGGAAGTTTTCGCCATTACAGCACACACATCACCCACTGGCAGCCCTGGTGCCCTGGACAAAGCGTCAGGTACTATGTTACAACAACCTTTCCGGTAATGTACCTGAAATGAGAAAGTTTGCAATCTCAAGATCCATGTTGTCAATCATGAGGTAAACTTTGGACAATTAAAAGCCCAAGATAAAGCACTATGGATCACTGCTAAGCATTATATTTCACTGTCAAATACTTTAGCTCTGCTCCTGTCAATGCCCTAGAAGCAAAAGCAATGGCCCATTCCTCACATTCCAGATTTTGAACCAAGACAGTTCCTAAACCAACATTTATGGCATCAGTATACACTTGAAATGTGTGGGCAAGGTTTGGAAAAGCTAATAGTGGGGGTTGCTGCAATGCTTGATTCATTTGTTCAAAGGCTAACTGACACACCGGTGTCCATTCCCATCACTGTGCTTTCTTTTTTTTATTTATTCAAGGGAGCAGCAATATCTGCCAGATGCAGAATGAACTTATGATACGATCCCACAATGCCGAGAAAGCACTGTAAAATTTTCACATCACAGGGCTAAGGGTAATTCAAAATTGCTCTCATCTTTTCTGGATCAACGCCTGCTCCATTTCCTGATACCACATGTCCCCAAAACACTATTTGGGACATGAAAAATGGCACTTCCTGACATTTAATGTAAGAAGGGCTGCATGAAGCTTATGAAAAACAAATCTTGCAAATGCTGCTCCTGTGACTGCGAAAAGATGATCACATCATTAATGTATACAAAACATATGGTCCATTTCAGCTATTCAAGGACACTTTCCGTAAACCTTTGAAAGGTGGTTCCAGTGTTTCTTAGCCAAAACAGCATAACCTTAAATTGGAATAGCCCCTGAGGTTTTATCAAAGCTGTTTTCTTCTTACTGTCTTTGTCCATAGCCACCTGCCGATATCTGCTCTGTAAATCCAATAAGCTGAAAATCTATGCACCTTGCATAGACTCCAAGATTTTGTGCACCAACGGCATAAGGTACGCATCATGATGGGTTTTTGCATTTACCTTACGGTAGCCTCCCCTGATAAGATCACTACCTTGTCATCGTTTGGGGGCTTGCGTGTCTCAATGACCCAGAGAACTATGCTGACTGGAGCCAGACAGGTGAAAGAGTAGAGACCAGACTAAGAGTGATCTCTGGTCGTCCAGGTTGGGGTTGGACACTGGGCTAACAACCCAGTTCCGAAAAAATATACTTGCTACGGAACCAGCAACAAGAGAAACTAAGAGTGATTTCACATCTGTAGTTCAGTTCATTTGATCCGGACCGAAGGCAAAAAATTATACATTGTAGCTTTTTTCAGCCATTTTGGTTCCTTTTCACATCACACTGTTTGCTCTGGTCCAAACCAGCTGAAACGAACCAAAATGCAGTCACGTGACAACATCCGCTTCACTTGTTGGCCAGATGTGTCTTTGAACGCATTCCTTAAACTGCTTTTCTATTGGTCAGAGAGAGCGTGTGGGAAAATTCCAACGGAGCTCCAGGAAGTAAACAGAGACAGGCGTAAAATGCAGCAGACAACACACTGCTATTATGGAGAGATGACTGTGCGGGTTGATTCTACCCCTGGTCATCATTTACTACATAGTTTGTATATACCACTTCAGGCAAAATATAAATTTTGAGAATGAAGAGCGGATGCGGCTGGAAAATAATGTTTTAATACACTGCAAACGGCGAAGGCGCATCGCAAGTCACTTCAGGAGGAGGCGTGCATTACTTTTGCTGAACTGTGACATGCTCATCTTCCGGAAATATTACCAACGAACTATCAGGTAATGTTATGCCTTCTGTCTCCTTAAAATTGTTTTCTGTGAGCTTTTGTAAAGCCTACAAGTTCTCATTATAAACATTCTCACTATACTGTGTTGGGTCCTTGATGTGGTGTGGTAACCCTAACTTTCCTTTGCTTTTGCTTGCTTGTCATTAATCAGTTTGATGTTTGGCCAGATTACAGGCCTTTGTTAGAGCATTTAGTACTTTTATTCAAAGTAAAAAACCTTATTATAAGTGTAAAATTGTAATACAAAAATGACATGGCCTTATTTCATCTAAGAAAATATTAATGATAGCAGTTTACATATAATAATAATAATAATAATAATGTAAATTAAGAGCTATTGTCCTTAAAGTTATCATAATGACTAGATGACCAATTTCCACTTTCTGTTAAACACAGGAGGATTTGGATATACCCACAGAATGATAGTTGGTGGCCCCACATCAATGCAACCTGGACAGATGATGATTGGCTGAAAAACTTCAGAATGCGAAGAGGCAGTTTCAAACTACTATGTGATACTCTCCGACCCTGGCTGACCTGACAGAACACTAAATACAGACGGCCAGTGCCTGTAGAGGCTTGTGTTGCAATTTGTATTTGGAGGTTAGCCACAAACCTGGAGTACAGGTCCATCTCACACCTCTTTGGTGTTGGATTATCAACATGTTGCACTATCACCCAAGAGGTTGTGACTGCCACAAATGTGGTCATGAAGCCTCTGTACATCAAGCATCCCTCCACAGCAGAGTTCAGACAGATAATACAGGGTTTTCGAGACAAATGGAGATTCCCTCAAGTGGCCGGTGCGATAGATGGAACCCATATCAAGATCAGAGCTCTACCTGACAACTCCTCTTGTTATTACAACCGGAAGGGAGACCATTCCATCATTCTGCAAGGTGTGGTGGACCACAGAATGAGATTTTGGTACATTAATGTTGGGCGACCAGGCAGAATACACGATGCCTGTGTTTTCTCCCTCTCATCATTTTATAAGCGTGGCCGTGCAGGCACCCTTTTACCTCATTGAACTGAAAAGTTTGAGGGGGTCGAAGTGCCTCTTTTTCTTTTGTGTGATTCGGTTAACCTCTACTAACTTGGCTCATGAAAGCTTACCCAGAAGGAGGAGCAGTGACACCACAGCAGCTCAACTTCAACTACAGATTAAGCTAAGCCCGCATGACAGTTGAGCATGCCTTTGGGTGCCTCAAAGGACACTGGCATTGCCTTCTTAAAGAAAATGATGCCCACATAACTTTTGTAAGCCGCATTGTTTCTGCCTGCTGTGTGCTGCATAATTTCTGTGAGGTGCAGAAGGAGGAATTTCTGGAGGGAGAAAGAGTTGCAGAGGAAGACGGACCTGAACTTGATGAGCAGGGGCACACACAGCAGCAACACGTCATTAGAAATGCACTGTGTAGCTACTTTGCTACAATATGAATGACCAAAGCCCGCAAATACTCTGTGTTCAGTATTCAAGTATGTTAAAAAAATAGTTAATTATCTCCCTTGAATTCATCTTCAGTTATTCGTATGTGCTACTATAGCCCAATGCACTGAATGTGTTTATCTGGTTTAAAATAGATGAAATGTAAACAGTTTCGCTTTAAAATACTGTTTTATTTTGTAACAAATGTAAAGTTGACATATCTGAACAAACATTTTTCTCAATTTAGAAAATGAAATGCCTTTTTTTCAACAGTGCTGTGTGTCTGGTAGATTGTTTGAAATTACAATATAAATAAAGCTTAAATAGTTTAACAAATGAAAAATAGTAAAGTGTGTAGTTCAAAAATGCAACCCGCCCTTTACTAACAGCAAAAATATGTGCTTCTCTTTCTTTGATGAGAAAACCTTTCTTGAAAAGAGAACCTTGAAAATGATGCTAAAGAAGCTAAAGAGGCACTACACCATTATATTGGTGTGCAAGTGGCGGCATTAAGGTGTCAAGGAGGTTTGTGTTCCCACTAGTCTTTCAAATGCCTGCTAACACTTGCTAGGCTACTGGACTAGCCATTTTACACCTGTAAACACACTCTTAAAAAAAAAAAATTCTTAACACCAAAATTGCCTGTTTAACTTTAGACCAATGTAACTTTGCCATAACTGTTGGCTACAAAACGAAACCAATTAGAAAATAAACATGTCAAGCCATGTTTTGATTTTTTTTTTAATTGCTTGAAATGACAATATATATATATATATATATATATATATATATACTTTTTTTCATTGTGACATTATTAGGTCAATCTTATCCTTCCATTTACTGGATTGTATAAAGAAAATCCATTATATTGATTGATCATTTGATTTATTTTATATGTCTGTTGCAGTGTTATAAAGTTAAGTTATATATATTCAAACATTATAAATATTGAATTAAGTACAATGTGTGTTGTGGCAAAAAAAAAAAGAAAAATGAAACTAAAATAAAATAAAATACTATCTTCCTTTTACTTTATATAATTGGCATTCTCTGAGTATCCCAGAAGTTTAAAAACAATGAAAATGAGGTAGCATATTTCTGGGAAATGTAAACACACAAAGTAGTAATTTATGTTAAAATATATTCTTCAGAACACTAAACAGAAAACATTACTTTCTAACTAGCAATTAAAAAAAAAAAATGTTTGTGCACATTAAAGGCCTACACAAACAAAGCCTTTCCTAGATTGAAGTAGTAGTAGTGTGTACTATTAATGTCATGTATAATGGATGAAGTGCTAGGATGTTCATCTTGGGTGGATGGATATTCTAATTGCCTTTGCTGATGTGGATGATTTGCAGGCAGCAGGGCAGTAGGCTGGGTTGGCGGAAACAAGTGAGACAAGGACCAAGCACTAGGGATTGATGTTGGGGGTGTCGTCGTCCAGGATGGCATTGTTGAGGAATGAGGGTGAGGCTGACCAGGATTCAATGCACTTGCAAGAGTGCCCATTAGTTGCAGAAACATCTAGTTAGTTGCCTGTTGCTGTGCCTGCATCACCTGGAATCTTCTCTCCTCAGCCTCATGTTGTGCTTTAAGTATTCTTTCAAAACAGGCAGCCTCTTGAGCCACCTGGCTCTATTCAGCTCTATGCAATTCTAGCAGCATACTTCTGTTGTCCATCATATATGCCTGGATTTCATCATCAGATTTGTGAGACTTTATCTTTCTTTTCTGAGCTTTGGCTCCAGGAATGGACAGTCTCCCTCCTCTGATGCCTTCTTCATTAACACTGCTCGGATCATCAGACACTCCTGCATCAGCAGCGGTGTTTGTGAACTCAACATCAAAGGATACGTTGCTTGAATCTCCCACTGTTTATTGAAATACACAATTTCTCAGTGTTACTCGTCATTTTAATACAGATAAAAATATAGTTTTAATATAATGCATATTGCTAAGTAAACAATGTTGTGTGTGTGAAATGAGGAGAATATAACGAAAACGAGCAACAAGTTTATTCAGCCTAACAACCTAACATGCTGTCATATTGGCAAAGCAACGTATACTACTATCTATGCCTAAAATGTCACCATAACTTCTGAAACAAGTGGTTGGTATTGGCAAATGCAAAAACTAAATGAACTCACCGTCAACATCCGTGTCAGATGCGGTAGCCTGGTCAACCATGCTAGCATCAGCAGCATCATTGAAAGCAGACGATGGCGATGTTGAACTTTCATGGGACTCACCAACATCCACCGGATCAACGTCTGGTTTTGTCCCAAGTATTTTATCGAGTTCATCGTACCAGGTGAACTTGTCTTTCTCCTTACCCGAGCTGCCTGTTTTATTAAGAGCATCCAGCACTTGGACTTGGCACTTGACTACGGCAGCTGGTTTAGTCCAAAAATTGACTTCTCACCACAAACGAACCTCTCCAGGGTTCGTTTGAAAGCGTGCCGAGACCAGCTCTTCAAGGTGGTCTCGGTATGCTTGTTTGGTCCACTTTTGGTGTGCACCCGAGTGCGACTGCTGCATTCTCACCTGCCTAAACGAACCGCACCAAGGGGGACAACGAACTCATGCGAAGTAGTGCGATTCAACCAAGCTAAATAAGGCAGGTGTGAAAGCACTATAAAACTACTGGTTGTAATGGGCTTTCATAGTCATTGCAAGATACTCAGATGAATGGCAGTGGTAAAAGCCAGAGGGAAGCTACTACCAGGATGGTGGAAGTCCTGAGTGCCAAAACAGGATTTTGGAATGTGAGTACAATATATGACAAGCTGTCTCAAGTAACATCAGAAATGAGACGCTACAATTTACATATCCTGGGAGTCAGTGAGAGCAGATGGACAGGTTCAGGAATAAACAGCTATAACTCAAGAAGAGATGACAATCAACAAATCAAAGCAAATTAACACGACTATTATACAGTGTTATGCCCCTACAAATGACAATGATGAAGATGTAAAAGACAAATTTTATGAGCAGTTACAAGCTGTGCTGGAGGAAACACCAAGACATGACATGAAGGTTGTGATGGGAGACATGAATGCAAAAATTAGAAACGACAACACCAACTATGAAAGAGCCATGGGAAGAGAGGGCTGTGGTACAATGAATGAAAATGGAGAGAGACTGATAGAACTCTGTACCACCTATGATCTCGTTGTTAGAGGAATGCTCTTTCTTCAAAGAGAGATCCACAGGATGACCTGGTACTCTCCTAATGGAAGGGACAAAAATCAGATAGACCACTTCATGATTAATGGTACCTGGAGAAGGTCACTCCTGGATGTCAGAGTTAAAAGGGGAGCCGATGTTGGCAGTGACCACCAAATGGTTGTAGCAACAGTGAAAGTAAAGCTAAGGAAGACAGGGGACAAAAAAACTGGTCAAGCCCTTGCAGATATGAAAGACCACACAGAGCCTGAACAACAAGATGTAAACACCAGATGGGAGTATAGTAAATCAGCATATCTACATACCAGCGAAATATGCTTGAGTACAAAATAAAATAAAATAAAAGAATGGATCACAGCAGACACCTTGCAGGTCATCAGTACCAGGAGAAAATTGAAGAAGCAGCTCTTGGATGCTAAATCAAAGAGACTTAAAGAGAGATACAAGCAGAACTACCAACAAGCGGATAGAGAGGTGAAGAGATTGGCAAGATCGGACAAAAGAGCGTTCATGGATAACCTTGCAAGAAGAAGCAGCTAGAAGGGGAGAACAAGGAAAGGTATATAAAATAACAAAGGTAATCTGTGGCAAATATTCTGGAACTAAAGATGCACCAATCACAGACAAAAATGGGCAATTGCTGACATCAGAAACAGAAATTGATTCTCGCTGGGCTGAACACTTCAGTGAGATCTTGAACAGGCCATCACCAACATCGGAAGCTAACATTCAGGAAGCAGAGCATGATCTTGACATCAATACTGCACCACCAGAGAAAGAAGAAATCATTGCAACCATAATGTCCCTTAAAAACAGGAAAGCCCCTGGAGAGGACAACCTGAATGCAGAACTGTTCAAGGCAGACCCAGAGCTTGCAGCCAAGATGCTTCTCTCACTCTTTACAGCAATATGGAAAGAGAAAGAGATACCAACAGACTGGTCAGAAGGCATCATTGTGAGGATCCCCAAGAAAAGGGCCCTTAGCAACTGGTGTGAAATAACTCTTTTGTCCATACCAAGCAAGATCCTAACGAAAATCATAATCCAGCGGCTATCGGACACAGTTGACCAACATCTCAGAAAATAACAGGGTTCCGGAAAGGAAGAGGCTGTACGGATCAGATTTTTGTACTGCGGAACATCATTGAACAGTGCACGGAATGGCAGAGGCAACTGTACTTCAACTTTGTAGATTTTGAGAAAGCTTTTGATTGCATCGACAGATACAGTCTCTGGCATATCCTACGTTCTTATGGAATTCCACTAGACATGAACCTTCTTATCAAAAGCTTCTACAACAACTTCATATGCAAGGTGGTAAACAGCGACCATCATTTCCATGTGAAGACTTGAGTGAGGCAAGACTTTGTGATGTCAGCATTCTTTTTTAACATTGCCATTGACTGGGTGATGCAGAGAATTACAGAAAACCAGCCAAGAGGTGTGAGATTGACCCTCTTCACTACACATGAAGATCTGGACTTTGCTGACGATCTGGCTCTGATCTCCCACACACACCAGCACATCCAGGAGAAGACATACCACCTCAATACATATGCTGAACAGATAGGCCTGAGGATCAACCTGCAGAAGACAGAGGTGATGAAACTCAATATCCCAAATCCCCAACCAGTGCAGGTAAACGGAGAAAATCTTCCAATGACCAAAGAGTTCACCTACTTGGGCAGCATAGTCAGATATGATGGAGGAGTGGACAGTGAATAAAGAATCGTCTTAGCAAGGTATTTTCCGAATTCACATTTTTTTAGATTCACTGTTAAAGATGCTTTCACCAAATGTGCAAATACCCATAAAGGTTTCATGTAGGGCTGAAATGATTAGTCGACATTATCGACAAAAAAAAAATGTCAACAAATATGTTTGTTGTCGAGTAGTCGTTTGACCTCATGTGACCTAATGTGAGAGCCTGCAGTAATGCGGTTTGACCAGTGTGGCGCTGTAGCGCAAGACTGTAATTCACCCCTCCTGGATGCAATTCAAGAGAAGAAGACATAGCGCTTCAGCGCAAATGCAGCTGAACCTGAAACTGCTGAGCAGCGTTTGGATGAATATGAAAATGCTGTGTGCTTTCCTCTCAGTAACAAAATAAACACAACAAAAACTGACAGCGGTGAGAAAGCAGCAGTTAAGAACGCATCTGATTACAGCGATGTGGACGTTTGGACGAGCTCTGCAGTTCGGCACTCCAGTAAAGTTCAGTCACGTCACGTTTATTTATATAGTACTTTATGCAATAGATAGCCTTAAATCAAGCAGCTTTGCAGTATTAAACATGAAAAACCAGAGTCAGTGCCGCTTTCAGTTAGAATTACAACTTAATTTTCTGTTATAAATCAGCTCTCCAGTGTGGAGCTAGATATTGATTCAATCTTTTTATTAATGAAAAAAAAAATTAATTAAAGTGATAGTTTGGTTTGCAAAGATCAAAGCTTAACCTAGCTCAGGACTGTTTTGATTATCATAACCCTATACTATATTTTAAGAGAGATTATGTTGTGAATAAAATAGTTTATCCAAAAATAAAGCGCCTTATCACTTACGTTTATTTTGTTTCTTATTCATATGACTTACAAAAGGAGATGTTAGACAGAATGATGTCATTCAGAGACTTTTTCATTTAGCTAATTAAATGGTGAATGAGAGAGTTTCTCTGTCATCTCATTTTGTGTGCCAAATATATTTATTTGTATAAATTAATTGTATAATTGTAATTACATCATTTTACTTTCAAAAGCTGAAGTGCTTACCTTTATTCATTTGTTAGAATATATATAGATCAATATTTTAACTAACTGCAAAAGCTGAATAATCAATCAAAGTCTACTTATTAATCAGTGAAATAATCAATGATTAGTTGAATAATCGTTCTAAAAATCATTAGATTAATCGATTATCAAAATAATAATTTGTTGCAGCCCTAGTTTCATGTGACCTAATAACTCTTGGTCACTCATTGGCTGAAGAGACAAAAAAACTTTCACACTGTTCAATAAAATCTGTAACATCAGCGGATGTTCTTGCGTCACCAAACTGAGGAAAATCCAAACGAATAGGCAGCTTTACAGCAGTAGCCTGAGACATTTGAGACATGACCCCTGGACTCCCTGCTCGGCCACTAATTACAGTAGGCGTAGAGCTATGTGCAGCTGTCCAGGAGGACAAATTGCTCTTTTGAAATTTATTCTTAATCTCTTCTTCCCACTTATTATCTCTATGTTGTAAACACAATGTTTCAATTTATCATCTATATACCGTTTCAAATTTTCATTAAAATTAAATACCTTTACAGTCCACCAAGTCCATCAAAGCATTCACATAATCCATTTAAAACACATGAACCCCTTAGCTTTGCAGACATTTCAACTTAGTTCATCATAAGCAGAATGCAGCGGTTTATACAGTTAAAACTACCGCCGCTTACCACAACGGCATTTTCAAACAGTGCAGTTCAATCGTGGAGAATTAATGTCACTCAGTCCGAAGTTCCGATTTAGGACCCATACTCCACAAACAACTTTCAATAAAACATGAGTGAACGCCAGTCCATAGCGTGGCACGCGAACTGACTCTGTGTCCGAAATCACCCCTTATACCCTTAAACTTGGCAATTTTTGAGTGGACAGTCATTTTTAGTGGTGTCTGAAATCTTAGTGGACATTATTGAGTGCACTCATTCAGCCCCCAATGCACAGCAATAACGAGTGTACAACTGATGTATGCTCAATGGCTAGAGAATACCAACAATGCACTGTGAGAGTCGTGTGCTGAATGAATTGCCGCAGCTCGCCAGAAGATGGTGCCTGGTGCTAAATCATCCATCATTCATTAATTTTACAAAGCATTCATCCAAGGTGTACAGCGTAATACGATGCAGGTATACATTCATTGTAAATTGATTATTAAATTGTTTAATTAGGGTTTATGCATAATTTTCTTGACAGAGTCAAGATAAATCCTTTAATCTTACTACTAGAGCTACCAGTTTGCCAGTTTCAAATGATTATTAAACAGCAAGCACACACCATGCAAAAGCGGCAGTCCTTCCGGTGCACTCAGTGTCAGAATTCACTCACTTGTTTTCATTTACTCCTTCAAGTGAACTCTATTAGTGACCTAATGTAGGGAATAGTGAATGTGGGTATAGGGGGTAATTTCGGATTCAGCCTATGTTTTTTCGCTTTAGTGTTCTCCCTTATACGTCTGAGTCCGTACAGCTGCTACACCGTGAGTTCCGCCTCAATACTTTTCCCCCGACATTATACATACATGATCTATAATAATAAGACTAGATTTTTAGATTAGTGAAAGAATATGTCAAATGTGAGAGGTGCTCGCAAAGCATTGCTACTGTATGTTGCTAAGGTGAGAGTGGTTGCTAGGGGTTTTCTGGATGGTTGCTTAATGGTTCATGTCAAAGAAATCCACTCCCAATTCACCATGCTATTCTATATGGCTGAAGACCCTGCTTTTGTTTAAGGATTTTTTCCACCACTTTATAATGAAAAGTATGATTGCTTATAAATTAGCTCATCTCCCTTCAACCAGATGCACAATCTGAAGTGTTATACATGTACTGCATGATGCACAGTATAGCACATGCTGATGTTTAATAGTTTTAGGGGTTTGATTAAATCACTACGCGAGTATCCAAGCATTAACAAACAAGCTTCTCTCATAAGAACGTTGCATAATTGTGAACATCTCTTACTGAGTCTGTTATCTCATTGGCAATGATATACATCCATTTTTCATTTATTTTTCAAAAGTCATTTTTGTTGTCACGGTGACATTAAAAGCTTTTTGTTTCTGAGACAATTTAGTAATTGTTGCACTTAACAGAAAAAAATTATCATACCCAGTGCAGTAGAGCAGCGCAAGTCCTTTTCATCTGACAGTTTGAGGAGAAGGAAGAAACACTATTACACTTTAATTCAGCCATTATTACCCAGAACTCTGCTCTGTAAACGTAGCAACCTGAGGATTCAGAATCGCCCCCACTGGATGGCGTTTGAAAGGTTTGAAAATATTATATGTGGTTTGGTCACATTTGTTTGGGTGCCGCATAATGGATAGGCTTAAAGTTAGTAATCATAAATAACTATTAGTTTGCAAGGATCTAACCACATATCACTGACTAAGAATCTTCCATTGAAAACTCATATTTGTTGACAACTAATCTGAATATTAAGGCACACGTCTTTCTATGGTCCCCGAGTCTGCGCAGTAATGATTAATTTGAAGCCTGAGTCTACTGTACGTGGTAGTGATTCATTTGGAGCCTGAGTCTGCACGGTAATGATTCATTTGGAGCCCGAGTCTGTGCGATAGTGACTCATTTGGAGCCCGAGTCTGCAGGGTATAGTGATACATTTGGAGCCTGAGTCTATGCAATAATGGTTCATTTGAAGCCGTGGTACCAAAGTCCCACCCAAACTCCCGCAGACCCAATCGCAAGCTCACAATCATGATACCACATTTTTACAGCATGAAATAACTAACTAAACGCAAACTTGTTAGAGAAACGAACACTTACACATAGATCAGCATTATAAAAAAACTACCTAAAATGTTTTAAAAACTACCCCATGTTTGGGAAAAATGTATTTGAAGTGTAATTTGATTTTTTAGTGAGGCACACATGGTTTATATAATGTATATAGAATGCTACAATATGGTCTCTCAGACTGGAGAAATAAATCACTGAACATTATATGGAAATGTTAGACTAATCTCCCAGATTGGCCGAACTAATCATTGTCATGGCTGAAATGACAATGATGCAGTCACTGCTCATTCAAGCCAATAACGATAAAGGATATGACATTTATCATCTGAATGCAATGATTAAGATAGAAACAATGTTGTTAACAGATAAATTAAATTCAAGATTCAAACCTTGAATGCAGTCTTGAATAAAAGGCAAAAATCAAGGATGATAACATTACTTGACAGTGAATAATGGGGTGCAGATAGATTTTGTACCTGTTTGTACTGTTTTTCATTAATTCTCAAGCCAGTCAAGGAGGTACAATCTTCATTTATTTGCTAGTCAATTCTCTTCTTTTATAGGGTCTTACAATTCAGATATTTTTTTCAATAAGAAGGCCTTTCAGACACATTGGCAATGGAAGTGTTAGTGAGTCATTTTATTAAAATATTTTTGGATGAAAAAGGTGAAAGAAGAAGAAGAAAAAAAAACAAAAATGCTTAAACTTACAGAGAAGGAAGGATCTGAGCCATATGAGACCAGAATAGCATAATAGCATAACCAGTCTTGAGGTTGGACTCTTTTGACTTTGGCAGACTGGCAACCATACAGTAAAAACCCACCCCAATAACGACCTAGCAATGTCATAGCAGCCATCCAGAACATCCTAGCAACCACACAACAACATTGTAGGAACCAGTGATGTTTAGTAGAGAAAAGTAGAGAAAAATAGAAAAAAAACAAAAATGCTTAAACTTACAGAGAAGGAAGGATCTGAGCCATATGAGACCAGAATAGCATAATAGCATAACCAGACTTGAGGTTGGACTCTTTTGACTTTGGCAGACTGGCAACCATACAGTAAAAACCCACCCCAATAACGACCTAGCAATGTCATAGCAGCCATCCAGAACATCCTAGCAACCACACAACAACATTGTAGGAACCAGTGATGTTTAGTAGAGAAAAGTAGAGAAAAATAACTACCTGGAGCTTAACACGCTCAAAACAGTGGAAATATAGTGGACTTCAGGAGGAACTCCCCCACTCACCATCATGGAAAGCACTGTGGCAACAGTGGAGTCATTTAGGTTCCTGGGCACCACCATCTCTATGTGGGAGTTCCACATAGACTCCATTGCCAAGAAAACTCATCAGAGGCTGTATTTCCTTCATCAGTTCAACCTGCCACAGGAGCTGCTGATACAGTTCTACTCTGCAGTCACTGAATCCGTCCTCTGCACTGCTATAACTGTCTGATTCAGCTCAGCTACCAAAACTGACCTCAGAAGACTACAGCGGATAGTCCGGACTACTGGGCGAATCACTGGTACAACCACTCTCCATGAACTGCACTCATCCAGAGAGAGTAAAAGAGTTGGCAAAATCATTCTGGACCCCTCACACCCAGCCCACTTCCTGTTTGAACGGTTGCGTATGGTCAACGCTACAGAGCACTGAGCACCAGAATGGAGAAAAACTGGAATGAGCTGACGAGTTAAATCGGGTGTGTTAGATGAGGGAGACTAGTGCTGGGCTGCTCCAGGACAGTTTTGAAAACCATTTCAGAGACATGTTCTTAAATGTGACTTATATAAAATATATTACATGCATGCACAGTTTTAAGGCAGCTTTAATAGCCTTTTTGGTAACTGCATGACTTAACTGACCACGACATTGCATGCACGTAGTTTATTTCGCGCTTTGATATGAGCGCCCGTCTGAAACGTGAAAAAGTGACAGAAGCAGCAATTGTGAGTGGGGTGGCCAACCTTAGCCCCGCCCCCTGCGTTAATTGCGTTAAATATTTTTAACGCGTTAAACTAAAAAAAAAAAATGAATCGCCTGCGTTAACGCGCTAATTTTGACATCACTAATTTAAACACAAATGTAAAATAATGACACAAATGACACCTGTTTTGTAGACTGCTATACCGTTACTGGCAGATATTTTAAGTCATGTTTTTCTGTGAGCAGTTTCACTATTCAGGTCTTCCCTTTTTTCTGTTGCTGCTGTCAGATATCTGTCTTCTCAATCATGAATCCCATGCTTCATTATATAAGTAGTTGAGTGTAAATTGGGAATCCGACCAGCAGGTTGACGTAGTGAAGCTCTCCCTCAGTCCGACTCAGCTCCCTCACATAAGAAGGCACACGTCTGGGGCGTCGCGCAGATCCGTTCAGAGAGCAGAGCTCGCCTCACACCTGTTAGACGGCAGCTGAACAGAGGGAAACTTTGATTCTTACGGTCACTCACCCGTGAGTTAATAACCTCGTGACGATTCCTGCACAAACCGAGCTCATATTATACTTTTACATTTCTCCCCCGCTTTGAGATCGAGAAGTTCAAATCGTGAGGCGCAACTTTGCAGCCCGTCCGTGAGCGAGCGGACAGCGACACTGAAGCGATGGAGCCGTCCGTCATCCCCGGTGCCGACATGTCCGACCTCTACTCCATTAACCCGTTTAATGTCACTTTTCCTGACGACGTGATGGGGTTCGTTCCCGACGGGAGGAACTACACCGAGCCTAAACCGGTAAAGAGCCCCGCGGGAATCATCATCGCCATTTCCATCACTGTTCTTTACTCCGTTATCTGCGTGGTGGGACTCTTGGGAAACATCCTAGTGATGTATGGAGTGGTCAGGTAAGCAAGACAAAACATAAACACGTTTGAAATCTATCTATCTATCTATCTATCACCCTAGATTATGAGTCTATTAGGTTCTTTTTTTTGTAACCATTTTCCAATTATTTCCTTGAAAAAATAAATAAATAAATATCCTGCAGTTCATCAAACACATTTTACGACATTGACCGAGTAGTAATTCCATATGCATGCCGCCTCATTATATGGGGTAAGTTGTCACAATAGGAACCTGCCATTAAATAGGCTATTATAAGCTTTGAATCAACATGTAAACATAAAAATAAAAAAAAATTACAGAACAACAAAGGTATTCATGAAACAAACAAAAATAAGGCTGCATATACGATTGCACCATTGTTATGGTCTAGAGAAATAATAAACTATGATTACAAGGTAAAGCCATGTCAACCTGCCTCGACCTGACATTTTAAATAATTAATAAATAAATAAATAAATAAGTCTTGAGAAAAGTTAAACCTTTCTGTTAAATCATTTAATATATAGTTGACTCTTGTCTGCCCGTTTGGGTTTATTATGTTCACTTGTTTACCCAACAGCTATTATAAAAACATGACGAATAATGAAACAAAAACTTGAAGTAGGTGTCTGATACCAACATACTGTATAAAAACCACTGCCAAAGAAAACAAGCATTTATGCAATTTGTCTTTTGACTGTAAACATTATAGTTACTGCTGTGACAACTTGCCCCTGGTCTCTCCTATTTCACTTTCTGTGTTGGCTTGGTTGTTTTAACTGAATGTGTGAATCAGCCATTTTTAAAAGCACATGGTGTAAACCCACAGCATGCAGGTCATGCATTACTTTACTTCTGTAATTAGTTTCATGCCTTAGACTCTGGGCATCAGCAGTCATAGATGATTGCCATTGGTCTTTTCTTTTCAGATTGTAATGAGCAGGGTGGACGAACACAAATGTTAGCATGTATTGATCGGTAGTCCCGTCCTTGACTGTAATAGATGTGCTCCTCCTCCCATGTTAATGGGTGGCTGTGCTAGAGGTCTTCTTATTTATCAGGTCAAGTCTCGAGAGAGGAGATTCTCACTGCTGTGGTCCTGATGAAACCATCAGTAAGGAGAGCTAAGACAGGAAATGACCTCATTTCATTGATCTATTTCCACATCTGATGGAAATAGCATTTTGGGCATAATCATGGCCATCTCAAGAGACAGCTCAACTCATAATTTTGTGCACCCTGATCCATTTCATTCCAGAGTGCGGCATTCAGATGTGATAACATATCTCTCTGTGAGGTAATCAATGCTCTGAGTGGAGGCAAAGAGGAGGTGCTTAAATGACATTTCTAACCTCACCATTTTAAACTAAAGATCTATCAGACACCACTGTGGGCCGTTTTAATAGCCTTTTATTCTATTACAAAAGGCAGTTTTTTGTGCAAAGTGGAATATCATTTTAATTTATAAGCTTGTAGCTGACAGCCACAGCGAGAGTCCTCAAGTCGCCGGGATGTCTGGAAAATGACATTGTGTAAAAAGGAACGGCAGCAGCTGTGGGTTGTCACAATGACAGTAATTGTTCTATTCTCCTGGTACTGAGGTGCTTCTACACAGACAGCTTTAATCAACATACTAATTGAGCGCAAATTCTTCTCTGCCTCAGAGTAGAGTCGAGCTTAGCTTTAATACGAGGTGCTTTCACTTTGAATAATTCGAAAATTATAAGTTGCACACTGATAAAGATGTATTAAGAGTGCAGGGAAAACATAAACAACCATTATCAAGACGTGTAGTTTATCAAGATTAACTCTGTGATGTTCATATTAAGATTAAAGATATTAAGACCTTGAAGAACTTGAATAGGTAAAGCAGAATTGTAATTTAAATTTGAAGTTAAGAAAATGGAATTAAAACAGAATGTATGTATATAAATATTAAATTTATATATAAATTACAATTAAAAAAAAATCTTTATTTTTTTGTAAAATATATTTTAAAATGTAATTTATTCCCTGTGATGCAAAGCTGAATTTCCAGAAACCCTTCGGAAATTATTCTATATATGTATGTGTGTATGTATATTGGAATAATTTCTGAAGGATTTCTGAAAATTCAGCTTTGCATCACAGGAATAAATTACATTTTAAAATATATTAAAACAGAAAAAGGCTATTTTAAATGGTAATAATGTTTATATAAATTTTAAATGTGATATTATTATTATTATTTTATTGTTAATATTATTTTTACTGTATTTTTGATCAAATAAATGCAGCCTTGGTGTGAATAAGAGACTTACAGGTGCATCTCAATAAATTAGAATGTCGTGGAAAAGTTCATTTATTTCAGTAATTCAACTCAAATTGTGAAACTCGTGTATTAAATAAATTCAATGCACACAGACTGAAGTAGTTTAAGTCTTTGGTTCTTTTAATTGTGATGATTTTGGCTCACATTTAACAAAAACCCACCAATTCACTATTCAGAAGCATTAACGAATCTGAATTATTTCAAATAGTGTAATAATTATTGAACTATTTCAAGTAGTGTGTATCTATTTGATTTTCATTATAATATTTATTTATTTACTTACTTTTGTTTTCCATGGTCTAAAAACACTGTATTTTCCAAAATACTCTAATTTACCCCAGAGTGTTCAAAATGGAGTAGCTTACAAGATGGAAACCTGAAACTGAATCATAAGTGAATCTGTTCTTGCTCATTCTGTTCTATTAGACCAATGGAATTTCTCTTTAGTGGAACTACATTATTATTTTGCAGTTCTGTAAATTCCTCTTTCCGTCATCTCAATTCAAATTCCAATTCAACATCCTTTGTGGTGAAACAAATTCAGTTTACAAGAGCCTTATTATTATACTCAACCCTGCTTCAAAATGTTCTCAATATTTGAAAGCTCTTCTCTCACACAAGCAGTGCCTCGCTGGAGATAAGAAGAAATATACAGTCATTTAGCAGTAGTGGTCACCAGCAACTTGGAGCGGACAAAAATGTGCTGAAATTGCAGCAGTAAAAATTCAATTTTCTAAGCATTATTTTATGAGCAAACCTGAAAACAGGAAATGATAGATTGAGGGAGAAGCGAGAGTGGAAACAAAAGAAAAATGTGCTCATTTTGGAATGAAGGCAAAAGAAAAATACATTGGAGTACAACCAGGTTATACCCGTATGCAGGCGGACATCATGAAGAGGGTGGGCGTCAGCGCTATATGACTGATAATCATGGCAAATCACACAATTGAGTTGAAGCTCAAGGCACTTGTCAGTAGTCTGTCTGAGGGTCTTTTCATCACCCGTCACTGAGAGCTCTGCAGTTGAGGTCTGATTATTAAGGCTGGACTAGAAAGCATGTAGTGCTGATACAATCTTTAAAACAACATTATTCTGTCCAGCAAACGAGTCTGTCTTGTACATATACAACACCACAGGTTAAAGGTAGAAGGTGGAAAGGGTGGAGAGGAAGACTTTGCGATGGAAAGGGTCTCAACTGTAATTGGTTCATTTATGTATGTCTGTTATTGCCTTGTCTTGTTGTTCTGCCGTATAGTGGTGGCCATTAAGTACAGACAAACCACAGGCAAATGTACTAAGTCTTCATCCACATCGTATTTATGCTCTGGGCCAAACACCATTTTCTAAGAAGAGGAGAAACATTTATAATATTTATTTATTATTTTGGCTGTGGTGATTTTTTTTTAAAAATGAATAATTCATCCAACATGAAAATTCTGCCATTATTTAATCTCCCTCATATTGTTCCAAACCCAACTCAGACTCATTGGATTCATGTGCCTGTGGTAACATATCTACAAAATGATATTACAGCACTTCTTGCACATTTCAGGGGACTTTCAAAGAGAAAAGTCCAGTGAGTGGCATAAAAAGCATGTTCAATTTGATCCAAAACAGATGGATGTGAATGTGGCAGAGTTTTATTACATTGATTGTTGTACTGTATGTTTTATGGCAGTTTGTAAATGAAATGTCTGCTAAAAGGTTAATACCCTATCGTGTTTGAAAATAACGTACCACCCACACTAAACCTAGACAGTCTTAACAAATCAAACATGAGATAAAAACACATTTGCAGAAGCAACCATGCCATTGCCATTTAACTGTGACTATGTTTCATGGGACGTGTAGTCAAACACTTGTACCAGGTGAGCGACTGAGCAAGTTTACAATGTCAAAAAAAACAAAAAACATACATATGGAGCTGATTCTGTGATGTGAAATGTATTAGTTTACAATTCTTGCACTATAGAAAAATAAAAAAAGGTTAAATCATAGACCTCAAGTAACTATGCATAATTGTTTATTAATTGATAATCGGCACCATGATCATCATTTGTGTGAAAAAGAATGAATGTTGTTGTTATTGTATTACCGCCATTAGTTCATTTCAACTGGAAACTCTAGTGAATTGCATGTATAGGTATGTTTTTGGAGTTTTGCATAGGTAGAGGCACAATTTTCCCATGTTGTCCAAACCTGCTTGTATTTTTTTCAGTGGAAAACAAAGGATAATTTTTGAAGAGTTTACAGTCGTCTTTACTATAATATCACCCTCCACCAGAGCGCACAAATTCACTTCAGATATGGCCCTTTAGATGTGTCGTGCCTGGTTTCATGTCATTTGTAACCAAACACAGCACATGTGGAATCATAAATGAGATTTGAGAGATAAGATTTTCACTGAACAGATTTATAGTGACTTTCAGTCAGTTAAGACTGAACAATGCTGAATAAATGATATGGTCTATTTTAATGGTACTTTTTTTTGACAGTTCCCGTTAAAAAAGAAAATTTTTTTTTTTGCAAATTTGGAAAATTCTGGACTGAGGTTTTATTTAAGAGTTATTTAAGATGTTTTTAAGAGTCAAACTGTTATACATAAAGACAAAGTGTACAGCTATTTTATATTTGTCGGCGGAGGCAAAGACAGAGATTGTAGATGCACAATATTTGTGTTTATATACAGCTGAGATATACATAATGTCTTCATTATACATATTTGTGCGTGCATGCTTCGGTCTGACTCACCGCAGCACCTCACAGTGTGTTTCCCTCTTAGCGCAGTTTGTGTCTGTGTGTGTGAGCTGCAGATCAGCCAACCGGGCAGACGGTCCAAACTTAACATCCTGCTCATGACGTCAAAATCATCCCCACTAACAGCATATTTGCCAGAGATATTGTTCTCTGTTGCTCACTGTATTAGAAAGATTTAACCAACATAAATGGATATATAATGTATGTATGAATAAACCAATTGTTTAGTGGACTATAATGCATCAGAATCATGCTTCCGAGTTTGTGAACAGATTTCGAGAGATCAGCATATGGCGATGTGTCATTAACCATGAACTGTTTTTATGTGAGTCATAATGAGCGTAATGAAAGGGGTGTATGAGTTACACACCCGACTTCGTGAAAAAACAAAAGCACTGATCACATGTCTCTGACAAATATCAGCAGATGCTGCCAGTTTGGTGTCTCCTATAGGGATACACTATTGTACTAAAACATTATCAATTTAAGACTACGCAGTACAGACAAAATACTCCAAAATACTCCCAATTACATATGTCAGGTTTTCAATAATATAATTAAAATTTTATGAATACAATGAGAAAAAAAACTATTGGGAATTTAATTTAGCAATTTAATGATCCTGTTAATTGTTTAACCGGTTGAATAATTTCCTGGAATTTTAAACAGCATGACTTATCAAGCCTTGAAATGCTTTAATATATAGGACGGTAAGAGCAATAATATACTGTACTGTACTGATGATTATTGCTGATTTATCAGCATTTCAGTTATCTCAGCATACTATCTGTGGATATTATCATGCATGTTTAACCTCAGTATGTTTTATTATATTTATATAGTAAATATATTTGTGGAGTTACAATTTACTGTTATAAAGATTTTGTAAGCATCTAACCCCTAAACAGAACAACTTCTGAAGTAACAGGCAGATAAATGATAACAGCAGTCACAATAATTTATTCACAAAAAAAAAAAAATCAGTAGTCCAGCTGACTAATGCATTTCCATTGACTTTTGCATTCCAAGTAACTATGCCCTCTAAAGCTCCCCTTTTTAGTCATTGTATAGCATGTCTTAAAATCATTTGTAAATTTTTCAACAAGTCCATGATCATATGAACTGAAAGTTTAATTACATTTGTAAGGATTTTAATTTATATGAAATAATTATGTTAATAAGCAGGTAAGGTTTAATAAGGTTTTTAGTAAACATTAAACATCACAATACATAATGTTTTTAGCTGTTTGAATATATATTAACTAATGATCCATTAACCATTATATAATGTATGTTAATGCTTTATTAATGAAAGTTATTATATAGTGTCACTAGCAGTTTTTCTGTGAATCCACCCAGACTGTGTCCTCAGACCACAGGTCATCCAAATCTCTTCATCCCACGGGTGTTTAGAGGAACTGCTCAACTGAATCTCTGTCGAATGTTTGAGACATCTAGAGATGAATGCTTTCTTGACAGTGGCTTAACACGCTTGACTGCTGGATTGGCACAGAGTAAGGACGATCTCAGCTGTTGTTAGTGATTCAAAGTGATGATTGACAAGAGAAAACACAATAGAGCACATGCTGTTCATCTTTATTGACTTTGAAAAGATAAAGGTGTATGTTTTAGAAAATACTGCGGCATACCAATAATTTTAAATTATATATATATATATATATTATATTATGCATGCATGCAAGATTAAATCTGATGTGATGTTTCAGCCCAAACTCACAGCAATTTGTAAATATTTTACTAGTTGGTTATTCTTCAAAAAATCGATCAATTTTACAAGGTGGCAAATTCGTTGGAATTGGTACGAAGGACCACTCCTTACCCCACCCCTAAACCTAACTGAAATTCATATGAATTAGCCACCTTGTAAACAATACAAATTGGTCATGAGATAGTGTTGTATGTTTCAAGTAGTCTTAATGAAGGTGGAAAGAATAGAATGTCATAAATTGAATAATAAAGAATATACAAAATTAAATGGTCATGTTAACCCCTTCTGTTTCACTTCTAGACTAAAACATTGTTTTAGAACAATGGCACAACCAGCAGGCTTAAATTAACCTTTTTTGGCCTTATTACAGATGTAATTACTTGTTTGCAGATATACCACGCTATCTCCTCAGTTTAATCCATTAACATCTTCTACATGTTTGAGACATACTTCCACCTAATTATGATTTTTTTTTTAAGGACACATTATTTCTGGTAACAATTCAGTAATGGCTCCACTGAACTTTATGTGTGTAAGACAATGTTGAAGAATAATTATGAAGTAAAAGTATATCTGCTGTTGGGTAAGCTGCGAATAATATTGTTCACATATCCATGTCTCTGAAGGACTGTCTGAATTTTTTTTTTTTAATAATAAATATTAAAATAGTTTAATTACATTCTAACTCACTACAAGGAAATGTAGCAAATATAATTATAACATGGATTCCTACAATGCATGTAATTGGAACATATCAGACACTGGCATTACATTTTCACACTAGGTTCTGTAAACAATCATGCTTTTGAGCTGAACTTTGACATTCACAGTTTTTGCCATTTTAGCAGCTTATTTCTACACATATTAGGAATAAAAAACATACTATAAACCATCAACACAAATTAAGTAATATTTTTATTTTTTCAGCCAAAGCCAGCTCATGCCATTTTCTCATATATGTTCTTTTCCTTCCACCCTCAATACTGCAAATGCTTTAGATCTCACGGAGCAATGAACAGGCTTGTGTTGATAGCTTCAGATGAAGATAAAAAAGTGGAGAATGCAAGAGCCTATATTGCACTGCCAGTTGTTCTGGACAATTGCTCTGGGAATAGGCATGAGATGAGATGGTTTTTCTCTAGAGCTCTCTCCATGGACTAAATGTGATTCATAGACATTCACATAACTGCCAATTACCTGGGAAAAAATGAGATCAAATTGTCTGCCTTGGGGATGTCATAAATGTATTTTAAATGAGCTTCTTTTTTATTTCTGCAGCACATTTAATAGTAATCTTTTGTTCCCTTTCATGGGAACTTCGAACTGCGTCCTCTAGGGGTCGCTATGGGGGACGCCTCGTCGTGACCCGTGTCTAAAGCATACATTGAAAAAACACCAACTCGTTGGCCGGCGACAGCCATGACGTCACTACCGGTGCGACTATAGTATAAATAGGCGCCGGGAGCACACATCATTCTCTTCTTCGTCTTCACTGACCG